>NW_010120518.1:0-5754 GCF_000699245.1 Pterocles gutturalis
CAGCACCGCATGGGTGGGAGTTACAGCTGGCCAACGTGTGCGCACAGGTGGTGTACTCGCTTCTCAAAAGACAGTCACATTATTATTGTTTTTTTAAATAAATTCTTTAGAGTGTTTTCCCTGGGTGTTGCAGCAGAAAGTGACTCTCGCAGTGTCGAGTTGCGTGGTGGGTGGTTTGACCGCCCTTTGCTGCATTCCCGCTTCCAGCACTGACTGCGTTAGTTCAGAAGTGAAGTCATTCGATTTCTGAACACTCACCGTGTCTCCTGCAGTCTAGGAAAACAGCTAACAAAAATTTAGGCCATAAATACACTATATGGTTCACATAAAGCTGTCTGAGAGAATTCACTTAGGCTGTGTATAGCGGGTTACTGAGCATCATTAGCCAGCTTTTGACAGTTGATGCTGTTTGGGGCTGTGCTGTGGAGAGAAGCCTTTGTGCACACAGAATGAACCTTCCTCTTCTCATCATTGCTACCATTTCCAGCTAGCCTCCTCCTGTTGTACGGCTGCACCTCTCATTAGGTTTTCCTTAACAGTCCAGGCAGCAAACTGTAAAAGGCTAATGAAACTTTTGGGCTAGACACCTGCCACAAATACTGGTTCCCCTCTGTAAGACATGACTTAAAAGACTAACCTCTTGGAGGTTAAATAATATGTATAAATGTTGAAAATACTCTAAATGTAAATACAAACAGAACTGGTGGTGGTAACCTAGCCCTATAAAAACCAAAGTGAAGCAGAGGGCCTGATTCTCTGCTCTGTAAACTGACATTGAATGGATGTGAAGAAGCAGAGGATGAGCCCCCATACTTTTCAATAGGTGATCCTGTCATTTCTCAGGTTTCTTAAATGCAATACAGTGTGAGATCTAAATTGTAAACTAAAATTCAGGGGTTTGGGTTTAGTGAGGTGCATAGTCTTGGGGAGTGAATAATGTTTTTAGGAAACATGCGAGGGATTTTATTTAGAAATCTCGCTGCCATTATATTTATATGAAAATTAATATGCTGACCAGTTTTATAGTGGGAATTTAATTAGAGCTATTAAGCTGAAACTTTTCTTCCCTTTTTCTTACTTGAAGTAAGGTGGTAGCATCGATTTGTTGAGTAGAAACAATCAGTTCCAGGTGCCCTGAAGGATTCTGTATTATTATCCTTTTCCAGAAGGCAATCTGGATGTAGGTCAAACCCAGGACATGAGAGTTTGTATTTTTTTTTCCCTGGTGTCTGGCATGCTTTGCTTTGTGATCATAGGAAATACGCTTATGCATTTTGTTGTTTTTCCATTTAAAAAATACAGTTAAAGCTATGTTGGGAAAGTACTATAAGAATCTAAGTACTATTAGATAAAGCATTTTTAAATAATTTACGCACTTGTATTTCTAGAGTGTATTTCTTTTCTATAGATGATCTGTCAGTGTACTTATTTGAATTATTATGTAATTTCTATGTATTTTAAGCCTTTTAAAAAATCTGGTATTTTCTAACCTAGATGTGGATGCTGTAAATTTAAGATCATTGAATGAGTCAGTTCTCTGTAGGATGCCATGTGTTTTTATCAAATAATAAAGATAGTTTTAATATGTTTTAGTTAATGAATATATTTATATTTTCAGGAGGAAGGCAGTTCTAAAACTAGTGTGCTTTAGAATTTTAGGTGAACCTCAGCAAAGACAATTAAAATAGTATGTAATATGGATTATCTAACTTCATTCTTTAAAAAAAAGAGAATTAAACTCTAAATGGAAATAATAAATACATCATGTACAGAAATTATGTATTTTGTATATGTTCTTCATGTTTTTCACCCAAGTCACACATCAAACTAGAACTACTAACATCTGAAATGAGAGCACATATAAAAATAAAGAACCGCAAAAATGTCTGACGAGAAACATTATCACTGTGTAGGGTGCTGTGGGCTAGGACCACCAGTGCTTCGACCATGCAGCTTCCATCTGTGGTTACTAACCACAAAAGCCAAAGATCAGCACTTAAAAATCAAATACACAGGACATTTATATTTATATATAAAGTCACAAGTGCAAAGGTAAGGAAGAGCAGAAACAGGAAAGTTCAAAACACTGTGCTCTATCAGTAATATTTTATTTTTGCAGGAGACAGAGAGCATCAGTGGTGAGCAACTGTACACCTGGTTGTACCTGGAGATGTAAATCATTTTGTGTTAAAGAAATGAGTCCTCTTATCTTTGAAGTAAAAGTTGCCTTACCACTGATTTCCTAGGGAGCAGAAGCATGCCTGCTATCTTAGTGTTTTTCTGTATGTCCAATCTGCACATAATTTGAACCAGGTTGATAATTTATGCAAGTGTGTATAATTAGCTTAGGAACAATGGCTTTTCTACTCTCATGGTTTCTTTCACACCAAAGACTGTTTAACCAGGAAATTTCTGTGTTGACATATCTTTACCAAATGGGAGACACCTGATCACAGGTATGAATTCAGGTGTTTTAATTGGATTAAAATACAAACTTTTTGGTGTACAGTATTCATAGCTGTTAGAGATCCCAGGATTTAATATCTGTCTATGACATGTTGTGTTTTACTCTGTATTAATTTTAACCTTCAGTGCTTTAGCAGACTGGAGAAGCAGATCACAGAGCAAAGCATGTCACTTTGCTAGCCTGTTGTGCTAAGAACGTTACGATCTTTGCTCAGCTGTTTATAAATTATTTAAATATGAAAGGGTGTTTGGAGGACATATTGTGCATACTGAACTTTTATATCCTTGTCATCCTTGTTAGGCTTTAGACTTGCATCATTCACACCTAACAAAACCGAAGTAACATATACAGGGTGGTATCTCAGATCTGTACCTTAAGCCAAGCTCCCATAAATTTGAGTGTAAATTCAGACTGAAGCTATGTAACAACAACGTGTTTGGATCAGGATTTATTTTTTAGTTCATTGTAACATATTTGAGATGTAAGTTATTTGTATATGCTTATTAGTGAACAGGTCTCTTGTAAGTATACAGATAGGCTAGAATGAAGAACTGATCTTCTGAAACAAGTGCTGTAAAAAAATATGGAAAAAGCTTGTAATCCTCTATAGACTCATAGAATGGTTTGATAATTATGTCAAAGATAATGGGATATAGATTTACAATCAGGCAATATTGTGAATATTTTAGAATTGCTTTACAATGCTATTCCATTCACTTTTAAAGTATATTTTCATATGATTGGTAAAACATACACTGACTTCTATGTATTTTAAATATTTGCCCTTGCTTTTTATTTGTAACAAATCCATAGAAATAAGACTACAATTTTTCATGTGGTTTGAATCTGAACAAAATCATGGATGTACACTGCAGCTCCTGTTGGCCTGTGTGGCTTGGCCTTTTCTCTCTGTATGTAATACATGGCTAAGGTGGTGTATGCTTGGATCAAGTCTGCGTGGGGATATATCAGCAGAAGACACTGCGATGGATGTGGAAACTTGGAGACAGAGCAGTATAGACAGAGCATAAGTGCTTTCTAGCACTTATGCAAAGGTGCAATCTTCTGAGAGTGATGAATAATAACAAGTTTTGTCTTTCTGCATGATGCAACTCATTTTCTAGTCCAGTGCAAAGGTGCAGTCTTTGATGAATAATAAAAAAGCCCTTTTTTCTTTCCATATTTCCTCAGAGAAACCAAAATAATTGTTAATACAGCTTGCCATAAGCTTGTAGGTCTGTGCATTTTATTGAAGATATGAATACAAAATAACTCATAGTGAGAGCAGGAGTTGTATTCGAAACAAATTGAAGCTGTTATGTTTTCCGCTTATGGGCTTAGGCATTTCAAATATCAGTTTCCGTTTGTTACATGTGGTTTCAGTAAGTTATGCACTTGTTCTGTGGACAGGTATTAAGAAAAAGAGAAAGTGATTGCCCTAGCATTCATGTGTGTAAATATTATCATGGCCCACCAGAGCAAACTAGTACGTGCATATGCCTATTAGGACGTGATATATTCAAATTTAGTTGGTAGTCTTGTGAAGTGGCCGTATGACTGGTGTCGTACTTGTGCAACTGTAGGTTTTCTATTTTACCAGATGAAAATAGAAACTTGTCTAAACTGTCATTGCCTGAGTTATTTCTGGCATGCTGTTAGGATTTGATCTCTAAAATCCTGTATTCTGAGCAGATTCAATTTCTTTTATAAGAAAAACTCATATTCCAGCAAAGGAATAAAAAACCAACAAACTGGCTAATTGAAATCATGCCCTAGAAGTCAAGTGGCCATCAGATATTTTTCAAATACAAGTATTTTTGTTATCCAGTGTGACATCTGTTTTCATCTGCATCTTACAGTTTGCCACATTTAACAAGCTCATCATTCTTATACTTCCTTTGTTCTGTTAGTATTTGCTGCACTATATTTGGCATGATCACTTACCACTCCTGCTGCTTTATCAGTATCCTCAATGAATGTTCCCTGAACTGACTTTCCACTTCATCTTTGAATTCAGCAGTTGTCAAATTGTATGTCAGTGTAAATATGTAGAAGTTATTTCATAGCTGCTGTAAGATTTAGATTTTCATTAGCTGTAACAATGCAGATCCTAAACGAGTGAAGCTGCATTTGGCACAGTGTGTTGGTTGATGGCAGTGGCCAGAGTTGGAATCAAAGTGTATCATCACTTGTGCATATTGTTCAATTATAAATTTCATTTGCAATGTATCTCGGTGTCAGTCTTCATATTAAAGTGCTTTGAATGTCTATTATGAAGCAACAGTGCTGGCTAATGTAGTTTCATCCAGATCTGCTTCTGTCAAATGGAATTTTAACTGTCCTGAGCTCCAGTTCATGTTTTTGAAAATTGAAGTGTTTATTCAATAAGGTTTAGTCACACCTTGGTTGCAAAGCATGCACCATACATAAAAATTTTGATAAATGAAAGGAGAAAATTTCCTTGCAATTTCATTTTTTCTCGAGTATTTTGTCTTTTAAAAAGCACATGACAGTAAAAAAAAATGGTTTTATGTTTTGTTTCCTATAATAGCTTTGTTGTTCAGGTAGTATATTTTTAACTTGAGATAAATCTTTATTAATAACATTACTTAATAAATGCATCTTTTGCCATTCCACTGTTTATACAGATTTAAAGGTTGACCTATTGGAAGGATGCAAAATTTGTAGAGGAGGGTATGTAAAGAAATGAAGTGCACTTGATTGCTCTGTCTAACCCTCCAATATTTTTTCAGTGCATTGGCTTAACTGAGTTGAAGGCACAAATATAATTGAGTAATATGAGATGAGTGTGTAGATAAAAGGAGAGACACTCATATTTGCATTCTTTTGACCCTCACTGGGGAAGACAGAACTCAACTATTAAAAATTCTATCTGGCTGCAGCTGACAGCCAGTTGGTCTGCATTTGACTGTCTTGTCAATCAGTTACTGCATGGATCAGGATTATCTACAGCATTTTTTGTGCCTTGCATAGCAGGCCATGAGAGATTATCACAGGGGTTCTGAGTGTGGGTGACAGTAGTAATTTGTTGGAAACTAAACATCAGCAGTTTTGTTTCTGTTGTATCTTTCTTTTTTTATCTCTAATGATTTGTATGTATAAAAATCCTAGGGAACAGGGTTTAAATGCAATTTTATTACTGTGCATTAGAGGACATGTGAAAAATGGAATCCCAAAGTCTCATAAAATGGAAATCAAAAGAAGAGAACTGTAATTTGATTGTTGTTTGAAAGCCTCATTATGAGGCTTTTCCCATGACAAGGGAA
>NW_010120518.1:5785-84104 GCF_000699245.1 Pterocles gutturalis
GTGAATATTTAAAACATGGATTTAGTAATACTGCCCTATGGAAGTAAACCCTTATCTGGACATTACTTCAGATTAAAAGTAACTTCATTTATATCTCACACTTAAGTCTCTTACCACAGGTCTCAAAGTGCTTTGATTGGTCACTGGTATCCCTCTCCTAAACTTTCCTTTCTCAAAGAGAAATTAAAAGTCAAATAGCCTTACAGCATTGCCTGGAGGAGAGAGGTGCTTCAGTGTTATCCTGCTCTCACTAAGGGAAAATGGTTTCTTGGTGCTAGTATTCTTCATCGTACTGCTTTGCTTTTCTGCATGTCAGGAAAGGGTAGGAAAAAGTACAGGTAGCCTAGAGGAATGGTCTAGTTTCAGTGGCATTCCTTGCTGTTCTCTCCTTGCTCATGTTTCAAAGCAGAATATACTTTAAAATATTATTAAAGGTCAGCAAATAGTTCATGGTTGTGGTTACTGGTACCTTCCAGCTCGTAGAGTTTGCTTTTGCGTCTTTGTGTAGATGCTTCAGTTTTAACCCGGAGATGAATTACTTTTATTTGTCTATTATGTAGTGTCATACCCTGTTTTCTGCAAACAGCCTCGCCAGTGGAAGAAATACATCATATCTGCTCATCCTTTGTGGGCTGTTCATTGCTTTCTGAAGTGCAGTATTGCCCTTTTGACGAGTTAAAAAGAGCAAGGGAAGGAAATGGACCTCAATGTTTTCACTCAGAGCAGGGTTCAGATTTTTGAACAGAAGTTATACAAATAAGCATTTTAAAATTCTAGAGGCATCTTGGCAAAGAAGGTAAAACTACATATCTTCTGGTTTTGCTTTTCAAGTGTCAAACCAGTTATGAGGAGGAACTTAAAAAAAGGACATATCATATGGTAGCAGAGAAAGTAATAGGTTGTAGTTAGATGAACTTGATAAAAACAGCTTGTTCCTTTCTTCTAGGTTAACCAGCCTTTCATGGCATGCATACATAAACATTCAAATATTTAATCTTAACACAATCAAAATAGTTTCTTTTATAAGGCTATATATGCAACACATGAACAGAAATACTTGCCCAAATTGTATATGTGAAGAATTGTAGCAATTATCCTCTGTCTCTATTTAAACTTTGAGCTTGAATAGTTTGCACTTAAGAATATGAAATAGCCTTTTGAAGATACACTTCTGGCAGGTTTTTTTCTAATCTCTTTTTACAGATAGTCAAGCAGGCATTGTCAAGAAAATTGTTTTATCTTTATAAAATAGATGCCTGAAATCTTCAGAGCCAAATAAATCAGGGGTAAAATATCCTTTAAAGAAGCCTTATTGACATAATTGAGTAGAGATATATAACTAGCATTGATGCTGTCACTTGTGTATGTATGCTGTGATGTTGTATTGAAGAAGCAGAAGGAGAAGATAGATGATGCCTTGTGTGAAAACATTACTGACAGATAAGACTTACTATGCTCTGAAGAGGCAAATCAGTAATATAAATAAGGAGCTGGATAAAGCATTCAGTGGTCAAACAAAGCAGAAAGGCTTGTAGGGTAGTGAAAATAAATTTAATGCTCTTGCTTTTCATAATTTCCTAATCATTCCCTAGCCCTGCTTTGCAACACTGGAAATGCCCACCTTTGGCTGCAGTGAAGTGGGATGTCAGTGCAGTACCTTGTTGAGATACAAATTTAGGGACAATCATACTAAATTAATTGGTGCAGGAGTGTGTCACCTGTGCATTATCCTTCATGGTAAGAGATACTAAGTGTGAAGTTTTCATATCTGAATCAGTCATTCCTTCTGCATGGTTTTGTCCTGGTATTTGCTATGGTCATGGCATGATACCTACTCAGTTGTGGTTGCCAGTCCAGTTACTGAAGTGTGGTTACTACAGCAGCTGCTAAAGTTCTTTCTGGGCTTGTACCCTGCAGACTTCAGGGAAATGGAGATATAGCAGCAGCTGCCCCACAAAGATGCTGAAAAGTTGTGAAAAAGGAGTAAGAAACTGGTTTTTAAGCAAAAAACGATGAAGACGAATGTAACACTTCCACAGTTTGCTTTATTTAAAATTTATTTTAAATTGGGTGAGGAATTGGGAGTGGGTGCCTCACTGGATAGAGTAATAAATTTTCTACAAGAGTGGTCTTGCCTTAAAATTCTTCAACTCTACCTGATACCTCTACCAAACTGGTGAGAGCTGAAGAACTTTGATTTAAGAGAGTTGTCCACACTTTTATATTCACCTATGGTCCTATTCCATACATTGGGCTAGAGCTTTCAGAAACAGTGCACTTAGGAAAGGACAGAAGCTTTAGCATAAAATTCAGTGGTAGTTGAAGTCTTGCTGAAATGCATTTTTTAAGTTCTTAATGCTTACAGATACCCAAGTTACAACTCTGCAGCATCAGCAGTGAGGGGACATTTCAGTAGCATACCAGCATCAATGTCACAGAACAGAACAGGACAGGACAGGACATCCTCACCGGCACTAGTTCAGCAGAGGGAGGGGGCTAAGCTTGATGAGATCGCTGTCTAGTGAACAGCAGTGGTGGTCACAGAGGAGTGACTTCAGGTACTCTGGTATGGTCTCTGGAAAAGCGTTTCTAGAGGCTGTTGGAGCCAAGCAGGGGTTGTAGGGAGATTCACCTTATTGGGGTTGACTTTTGCAGCCGATCTCCCTCATTTGGGAAACGGTTCCTTTCTGGATTAATACCACTGCCTCCTATCAGTGTGACTACAGTGACATTGAGGCTTGAATGGTTCTCCATCTGCCATCAATAGTGCTTTTCTCATTAATAAGTTTAATCATTAATGTTATAAGTAATACGTTATAATATTAGCTGTTTAAATATTCTT
This sequence comes from Pterocles gutturalis, assembly GCF_000699245.1. Taxonomy (NCBI): domain Eukaryota; kingdom Metazoa; phylum Chordata; class Aves; order Pterocliformes; family Pteroclidae; genus Pterocles; species Pterocles gutturalis. Next base: position 8,628 of record NW_010120518.1, read on the forward strand.
CCAAACTATCCTTTTAAAAAAGGGAAGTTTACAGCAATTTAGTAAGATAGCTGCAATGAGGAAATAAATTTATGTTGTCCTGTACTAATGTTGTTCCATGGTAGGCAGCTTGTAGTTAGGAAATAGAAAACGAGATTTGGCATCAGAAATAGATTCATTAATGTTAATTTAATGATGATGACAACAGTTACAATGATGATAATTTTCTTAAAAGATACTTTGTAGAAAGTGGTCAAACTATGCCTGAGTTTTGCAGGCATGTGGAAAAGGAGTTGATTTACACTGTGGTAATTTATTATTCTCAGTATGCTCTCTCACTAAGTAAAACTATCCTTTTGAAGCCAGTCTCATTGTTACAGATTATAAGCGCTTAATAGAAATTTTGAGTGCTACTACTATTACTGTAATACTGCGATCTGGAGTTTTTACACAGGCAAAATTCTGTGTCCTGGTAAGGACTAAGGGCCACCTCAGTTTGGGACACCTAGTATTAGTTAATCCTTACTTCTGAGTATTGAGGACATTCCCCAGGAGCTCTGATCAAATCCAAAGGCATTTTTTTGTCAAACAGCTTGGGTCCTAGCTATTTTTTATGCTTATTCACAATCTTATCCAAACAGCTGAATATCCAAACTGGGTGTTTGTCTGGGTGTCTCATTTGAGAGACAGTAATAAGTTGTTATTCTGGGGTACAGTTAAGATTCCTTGCATGTTTCCATGCTGGCTGCTGCTCTTTTTTTTTTCTTTTTTTTTTTTTTTTTTTTTTTTCCTTCCATAAAACACAGCTGGAGGAGAAGGTACTTTTCCTAAGATAGATTAATGGTTAAATCATTCACTGAAAGCCTCCCCCAAATTCTGGCTTCGTTTCCAAATGTGCTGGATCAAAATATGTGCCCTCCTAGTAAAAATATTTGTGGCAATTTAGTTGCACACAGTAATATTAAACCCAGCATATTTTGAAGAAAGGCTATTGAAACAAATGCAGTAATGAATTATTAACAAACTATAACGGGTAAATATTAAGGAATATAACAATTTTCAGATACCTACTATGCGTATTCTCTAGAAGTTTGGATTCCTCTTTTTGTTTAGAGCATGTCTGCGTGTCCCCCTTCAAGTGCTCCCTTCATATACACCAGGTGGAAGTAACTACTAGCTAATATGAAGCACTGTAGCTCATCTGCTTGCTAAAGCAAGCCTCTAGGGACACATGACTTTAGTTTGTCTTTCCCAGTAAATATGGAGTTTGGTTTCTCGCTGCTGTGCGGATGTTTAGAACTCTGAAAAGCATGGCTCAGCTACCTGTGAGAATGCTTGTCCTTCCATGATGGCTCACTTTACTGGGGTCATGAAGCAGGTTTGTCAGAAGAAAGAGCTTTTCCTGCAGTTCATCTGCCTGACACAAGACACTCCTTGCTACATCAGTGGAAGTGAGCCCTGCTCTCACTGTCTTCTGAACTAGATGGAAACGCCATCTCTTGAGGCTTCAGCAACTCAGGAAAAAAAGCCACACAGTCTATGAATTAAATACCCCCAAACCTTGCCCTTTTGACAGGACCAGAAATGGAGGAGATTTCTGCACTCCCATTTCAGAAAGAGCACTGAGAGAACAGTGTTGATTAAGTTTATACAACCTGATGCATGTTGTTTTTTAACCCTTTTGCTTTTTCCCTGTCTGACTGCATGAAACAGTTAAAACCACTAAACACTGAGAACCTACAGTCAGTTCTATGCAAATGAACTGAAGGACTTGAATGGAGTCAGCTGTGTTGAGCAGTTGTAGGAATGAAACAGTCTGGGGCACATTTTTTCTAGGAAGAGGGGATGTTCTGAGAATAATCTCCCTTTGTGTCCTTGTCAGGTTTTGCTGTTAGTTTTGAGTCCCTAAATTAAGGGAGTTAGTGTTCCAAATGCTAGTGTAGTTTGGGTAAGGATTTTAAATCTGTTTGCAAGCTGCACCTCCTAATCTTCTTAAAAGGATTTTGACAAGAGAGTTAATGCTTATTAGTACCTGTCAGCTAGTGCACAGTCAAAAAAAAAGAAATGGGTGAAAATCTTACTTGAAATATTTCAGAAGGGAGCTGTTGTAGCTGTGGTTTGACGTGGTAAGAGGATGTCACTGTGACGTAGAAGCAACTGTATACACCAGACAGTTATTATTCTCATCTGTAGTTAATAAGGGTAAATTGGGGTACAAATGAGGGTAGAGATTTAATCCCTCCTGTATTTAATTTAATAAGAAAGGTGAGAGGTAGAGATTCAGTGTGAGCAGGATCTGAGCTTCTTCCCTGAGACAAATATTTGGGTCCTTTTAGTCTTTGATTCTGAAGAGGAATCTTTAAAAAATTATTGTGTTGGAAGGAGTGCTTCCTATGTGGGTGTAGCAATGAAATGATAAAAATATGTATTTGTGAACTTAGTCTTTGTTTATTGTAAGTTGCCTGACTTCTATTCATTCAGAAACTCATCCACTGGCTAAAAGAACATTTTTGTCAGTAAAATTAACTGGCAGTATTTGGGTGAAGAGGGGTCTAATGATCACTGACAGTTGTCTGTCTTTCTGGTAGCCCTTTATACATAAATGATTTCTGTATCTGATCTAGTGTATTCTCCTACGACCCTTCTACCTTTTTTTTTCCATGCATAGTGGTAAGCAATTAGTCTGTTATGAAAGATTCTTTCTAATGCTGTCAGCTAGTGGTTGGCTTACCTGGCAGTTCATTACATTTGATAATCACATTTAAAATTTATGTTATGGAGCTAATTCTCTTTAGTTTCATAAATATGTAGTAGTTTTCTGAATCTGCTGAACTGCTGGTCCACATGCTGCTTTGCTGGAGGGAGTTCTACCATTTTATTTTTCTTGAAATCTTGTTTTAATTAAAGGTGTTACTGTCATAGATTTTAAACATTTGGATAAAAACTCTTTACCCTTACCAATGAAGAGTTAAGATTCTTGCTTGCATATGTGATTTGTCCAACATTAAGAGACAGGAACTGCATAAAAGAGAATGTACTTAGTAAAGTTGTCTTTCTTGCTTACAAGTGAGAAGGGAAACAGAACACTCAAGTTAAGTTTGTACCCAGTAAAATGTGGAAGAGAGATGTGGGTTTAGGAGTTACTGCTCGTATCTAAAGCTTTTCTTTTATCTAGATAGAGAAATTATATTTTGGGTACCAATTGCACAGACCTCCTGTATGTTTGGACATCTGTTTGTTCGTGTTCCCTTACAAACTGAAAACCATGTGTCATTCTAAGCTCTTTAGGCTAAGGACCGTACTATCATATATACTTTTACAGTAATTGCTGCAGCAGGACTTTGGTGCTAAATGGGGCTTCTGAACACTGCCTGTGTTGAAATTATAATAATTATGCTAAAGTTGATAATGGACAGTTGTTAGGATGTTTTGGAAGGGTTTCATTATGTACCTGTGAAATGCATTTTAATTGGTTTATGTTATAGTGTGATGTTTAGTGCAAACATTTGTAAGTTTAGTACATGCAGGTGAGGATGTTTCTCTGATAAAGCCCTTGAGAATTTTGTCCTTTGTTTTCTTGCAGACCTTTGGAACGTTCCAGTGAAGATGTAGATATAATATTCACACGACTGAAAGAAGTGAAAGCTTTTGAGAAATTTCATCCAAACCTTCTCCAGCAAATATGTCTCTGTGGATATTATGAAAATCTGGAAAAAGGAATCACATGTAAGAGAGCTTCATATGATGATCTATTTTATGTAGATGAAGTTGGGAGTTAGGCTGGGATTGTCTCTAGGAGATTGATGAGAAAGAACCATCAGTGGAATGGCCATAAAAGTGTTTACAGTCATAGTCATGGGGGAAGGCAGGACTAAAGTGCTTCTTGCTCTACAAGTACAGTGTGTAGTGAATCTATGGTAACAAGGCACACGTTATTGGATTTAGGACTCTGACGATGTTTAGTTGAAAGATTAGAATCAAGTCATTGCACTTAAGCCTCATTCATCTCCTGTAAATATATTATTGATCTCTTTTGTAGGTGCTTTGTGATGTTAGGGGCAAAAGTGTATCACGTGGGCATATCACTAATAACGTGTGGTTTGCAGTCACTCTGGATAACACAAGACAGATTTGCAGAGCTGCATACTGCTGTGGGATACAGCAGCTCTGTCCCTGCTCAGATAGCCTGTGTGCCAGATGAAGGTGGACAGGTGTGCTTGTTCTGTGAATCTGAGATGGAAATAAGTGGTGGTCCTCTCATGGGAATGTGTGAGTTCCCAGAGCTGTACCAGGGGAATAGCTGATGGAGACCTGTGGTATTTGGTAGGGTCTCAAGTACCCGTCAGGTAAGTCTGGCATGCTTTAGGCAGACAGCACTGGGGTTTACTTTGAGTAACAAGAATTCTGATGCTCTGTAATCACACAGTTGGAGTGCCTGAGCGTCAAAGTCCTGCAGCAGAACTCTTACTGAAGTCAGTGGGAGCTGTACTGAATTTCAAAGGGTTGTTGTTCAGAAAGTATTTTTTGAGGTTTTTTTTGTTTGTTTGTTTTCTTTATTAACTAAGCAGCAAAAGAGAAGCAAATTAGGGAGAAGAGTGAAACAATTCTATGATGTACTTTCATTGTTTCTGTAGTGTATCAACCAGTTTACTAAAATATGTGCTTTCCAGTATCATTGGAAATACTATTGTAATAGTAAGTACTCTGATATGGCAAATTCTATAGTGCCAGCAGTGACTACAGTAGTACAGTAATATGAGGGAAAATGTTTGTTGATGTTGCTAAACTTAAAGAAATTTACACAATTTAATCTTTCCAGTATTCCGTCAGGGTGACATTGGGACGAACTGGTATGCTGTTCTGACAGGATCACTGGATGTGAAGGTTTCTGATACAAGCAACCACCAGGTAAAATAATTTTTTAATTGAAACTGTCCTGTCAGTAGTACAAGGAAAGGGTATGACATGCTGAGGTGGATAACAATGACATATATCATATGGATATTTTGTCTTATCACAAGCATGCTTCTCTGAGTCTCCTTTAGGCTCAGTTGTCCTGTGTCTGTGGAGGAAATCATGCCATTGATTTCAAGAAAACTGAAGTGTAATGCTGTGAAAAGGGGTCTACATTTTAATATGAAGCAAAACTCCTCTGTCTTTTCTAACAGTGTCATATGAAGTTAAGCTAAAGGTCTAGTGGAGGGTGTCCCTGCCCATGGCAGGGGGTTGGAACTCAATGATCTTTAAGGTCCTTTCCAAACCATTCTATGATTCTATGATCTAAGAATTGTTAATTAATTCCCTGGAAATATTTTAATTCAGTCCTTGTTCAGAAAGTTCAAACCAACAGTGCAGTCTGATAATAGCATCCTGCAGTCTCTGCTGCAAGAATAGAATAGTAGTAGCAGAGTATTGGAACTCCTGCTGTGCTAGACCAGAAGCCTGAAGGTAATACCTATTCAGTGGTAAAAAACCAGAAGAACAAGTAAAATTCCCCACAAACTGCAAGTGATTTCTCATATCTTGGCACTCTGGGATTTACAAAATTGGTAATTGAGAGTAAATACAAAAAAAAGGGATGAGATATTTCTCCTTAAGAGAGTCTCCAACCCATGTTGTCTAATGTTATTTTGACAAGTCATGCGCTTCCTGCTGTGAGCTGGGCCTTCTGGGAAGGCATCATGTCCCATTCCCTGCTCTCATGTTTGAGATCTGGGATTGTCCCATCATGTAGCTCAGCATGGTGTTGTACCTCTGACATGTGACTCACTGTGCCTTCACATGAGCGGTATAGCTGCACAGGACCCGAAGTATAACACTACCCCTTGTTTCCACCTTTACTGAACATAGCACGCGTGGCAGGTGGTGGTGGTGTATTCTTTGCCCAAAGTTTGGCTGATTGGAGAAGGTTTCTTGCTCATAGCAGATTAGCAGAAATTGGATTTTTCACTTCGTTGAGCAATGCATCACCAGTTAAACTGGGTCAGAATGCAAGTCAGGGCAATATGTGAGCACTGGGTCTTTCTACTTCTTACAGTAAAATGATAGAGACAAAAGGAACGTCTTTCATATAATTATTTTTAGCAACCTCTTCACTATACTACGTAGAGACTGAGAGTATAATTAGCCTAATTTTGAGCAATTCTCAGCATGGCCTGGCTGTCATTGGTATTGTCACAATTTGGAACAGTACTGGGCTCTTAGGAGATCCTTTTCTGTGCAGGTCTAAAGAAATCAGGAATATTTTCCAGCGTTTGCCAAAAGATGGCACTACACTTTTGTTAAGGACCAGTGCTCTTTACTGAACCAGAAAGAAATATATCCAGAAAAGTGTTCTGGATGTGGAAGTTAAATTAAGAATATATTTGGAGTGTTGATTTGTTCCATTAGATGGAGGATGGGACACTTCAGCCTTTTAAGAAATCTAATGTAAATATTCTTTTCTGCTTATTCAGGTTCACTGCATTTTCCTGCCAGTAGAAGGCTGCAGAACTACAATTCCTGTAGTTCTAGTTCTAGAAATTATATTCTGTAGTAATTTCTTAACCTTGCATTTCCTTACAGGAACAATGAACTGAATTCTTACCACTGCCTAGTTGCCATAAGATACAGACTCACTGCCAAAAGGACAGCAGTTCATTCATTTACCATTCCAGTGCTGGATAAGTTTGGTGATTGGAGACTTCTAAATAGTATTTGAGTCCAATATTTTCTCCGATTTTACTCCAGCTTGGTGTTTGTACCATGTCCTTCCTTGTCCTGCCTTTAGCTGCTGGGTGCCCTGCTCGTGTCTTGCCTGTATTTTCTTGTTGGCTTGGTGCTGGTTGTTGTTGAGCTTGAAGTACTTGTGAGCACTCCCTGCCTACTGTGCTCCCTACAAACCCAGATGATGGAGGAAATACAGTGTGGCTCCATAGGTGGGCAGCCCTGACCAGCTCAGTTGCCACCATTGTGCTACCAGCTAGGAATGGATGACCAGTGCTTGAGATGTAGGGATGCTTGTAACCTACCCTGGAGCACGTTTTCCAGTACCTAGGAGCCAAAGCTTCCTTTGCGAAGTCAAAGTAATGATTAATTGCTCTGCTGTTACTATTATACCATAAATGGCACTAGTGCTGATGGGAAACTTCCAGCAGAGCAGAAGAGACACAGAAGTTTACCTGAATTTGCAAGTTTAGAACTTCACAGTCTCATGTAAAACTACAGAAGGACTATGCCATCTTTTCTAGGAAGAGAGAAGCTAACTCTGTATTTAGGTTCCTATTGGCTAAAAAGTCTTTAGACGTGACTAATGATCTTTTAATACTTGAGATGAACAGGAGGTTGTGCTAGATGATTTCCTGAGTTTTCTTGCAGCTTGAATTATCCTATGATTATATGATGATGCCTACAGTGTAATTGTAAATACAGAAAATAAATTATCTTTATTAAAAATATATTACTCCCACTTTTACTGGGTGTTTATCTGTTTACCTAGGGAACTTAATTTCAGCAAGCCTGGGAATAAATGCATTGTGTAGCTGCTACCATGTGCTAACTCTTTATGCAGTCATCTTTGGTGTTTGGTAGCTTTCTCCCATTAAAAGTGCAGTAAGTTATTGTGCACTTGGTGCTTACTAAGAATGTCTTAATGGCCTTGGCTCCTATGGAGGCATGTAGTTACATGTCTTGCACTAGAAATTACGTCTAAATGTACTAATGGATCAAGACTTCAGTGTAGCTAGTGTATTAATTATTAATTATGAATTAAGTATTAATTTATACATGTTCTTGCTGCTCATTAGGTTACTCATGCAGACCCCTGTGGTTTCTCACAGAAAATTTTAGTAATACTGATTAGGACCAAGTTGAAAATTAATATAAACAGAAATATTAACATTACCTATTATTTGCTATTATGATAGCAAATTATATTTGCTGTTATGATATAAAATTATTTCAAGGCCAGGTTGGATGAAGCTTTGAACAACCTGGTCTAGTGGAACGTGTCCCTCCCTGTGGCAGGGGGGTTGGAACTCGATGATCTTTAAGGCACTTTCCTACCCAAACCATTCTATGATTCTATGATAAGAGGAAGAATTCCATGCACTGGTTTAAATGTTAATAAAGACAAATACGCATATTAGGATCTCCTAGATAAAGCCTTGCTTTCATCTTAGTTTGGAAAAATCCTTTGTGACTGCTTGCAAAACTGAATTCACTCACAAGAGGGCAGTGACAGAATACATAACAAATGGAGTACAGGCAATATTTAATACTAAAATGGCTAGTTTGAAAATCATATTCAACTATTTACAGTATACCTCTTTTAAAGCGTTTGACCAGGGCAGATTTCTTTGTTGCTGTTAGTTCTGTTCCACTGAGGTGGTAAAATATGCTAGCTGCTGCTGGTCATGATGGTAGTAATTTGATTTGCCATTGAAATGGGACAATACAATTTACAATACAGAGATCTGACAGGATCCAGTACATCCTGCCTGGTGTCTGGTCTGCTTTCCATACAAAATATTTATGAATTTTCTGGCTATTCAACAATCAAGAAGAGATGCAGAGGACTTTTTTTTTTAAGGTAAAAAAGTCACACTATGAATTGCGGAGGTGAGTGTAATGAACTGTTTTGTTCTTGTCTTAACTTGTTTGCAACAAATACTCTGATAAATATCATACTTAAGAGTCACACAAAGAATTAGTAAGTCCCCTTCAAAATTAACAGAAAATGCAGCCTGTTTAGAATCTATCAGAAAGAGGTCTTTACCCTCATGAACCTTATGAAAGGCTGTTACCTAGCCGATGTTACAAGCGAGGTATACAGTAACAGAAGTTCCTCTTAGTGATATTCCTAACTGGGTGTTGTCATAAAAAATACTGCTAACTGCCTTGTGTGTGTGTGTGTTAAATTTTTGAACTCTATTTTGAAAATGAACAGGTTGTGAAGTATGACTATTGGCAATGTCTCAGAATAAAGCTGGCAATAAATGCATTATGACAAAAGCATCAGTGTGACATCTTTGCCAGATTCTGCAGCATTGTCTTTTACTGAATTAGAGTCAGAGCCTTTTACCCCAAATGATTAAGATTTATATTCCTATCTGATAAAATGGGAAGGAATGAAGAGAAGAAAGACAAAGACCAAATGACAATTTGATCTGCAGTTTTGCTGTAGTCTGCCAGCTGAATCACAGTGTGTGCTGGGGGCTATTACTAGTTTATCTTGCCAGTGTTTTGGTGGATTTTTTTTTAAGCTGATCAGATTTTAAAAACAGACCAAACTGAACATAGGGCATTGACTTTACAAACAATTAGCCTTTTTTAGAAAAGCTTTAAAGAAGGAGCTGTGGGTGCTTGGGTGGTACAGCAGGTGTCAGTTGTAGATAGATGCAGAAGCCTGGGGATCAAAAACCAAGTAAGTTAGTGGGGTTGCTGACTAGAATGACTGTGAAGAAAGAGATTCAGATGTCCACGTAGGAAAGGGAAGAATTTCCTGGCTGTTTGAAACTGAGGCCAGAGGAGGTATGTGATAAGATGAAGTGGAAACAAGGAAAGGGATTTAAACAGGAGAATCCTTGCCATGATGGTTTCTGTATGTAAATACCATTATATATGCATGTAAATAGCCATTATGTATTTTGAAGATAACCTATGTGAAGACAAGACATAGGTTTGTACTGTAGTTTGCAGTGTAGTGTAAATATGCTCATACCAGGTTTAGATTATTTAGTTTGAGCATGAGAACTGCTCTACCCATTGTAACGCAGAGACTGGCTGGGCTAATGTCCTCAGCTGAGAAGCAGGGTGTGTTGGCCCATGCTGAGCTCCACAGTGTCGCGATTGTACTAATTTTAGTTTTGAACTTGTTGAAAGTTTATATTGAAAAATCATTTCACTTCTGCCTGCTAGGTAACCTAGTAAAAACTCTAAGAGAGGTAGCTTGGTAGCTTTTAGAGGATCAGATAGAAAGGTCTGGAAATAATGGATATGTTATTACAGTGCAATTAATCTGATCTGTAAATATTTTAATTAGGAACTAGAAGAGAAGTTGGTCACAGTCCTTCTAGAAGCATATGCCTCCTTAAAGCAAATCATCTTGTCTTGTGTAAAAAGTGCCCAGTCCCTTCCAACCTAGCACTCATCCCTTTTTTAAATTTCTCTTTCAGACACCATGATTTTGTTTACACACTGCACTAAAATTGTATTTGCCAGGTTGGAAAACAGAAAGTGTCACAATTCAAGGAGGAGCATGCAGAGATGTGTCTTGTGATGGTGTGGGAGGGAATAAGGCAGAGCCTTCTTTCTGATTCTCATCCATTATGTAGAATGGTCTCACAAATTCAATAAAATTTTAGATTGATGGGGGTACAGAGGAGGTTTAACAACTCTTTCACTGCATGTGTCTCACCTGCCAGTAAGAGTCAGTGAAACTGAATACACAAACTGCCTCTGATTTGAACGCTGCCATTTTATATCGTGTTCAGAGGACAGATACCAATGGAAACAATCTTGTATTTTCAAGTCTTTACTACTGCCTTTTAAATAGCTGTGTGAATTTTATCTGGTTACCAGCAGCTAGAGCCCCCTGCTGCTTCTGGGACTGCAGAGGGGAACAGCAAACCAAGTTTTGAGCTGCTAGTGATCCTCCTGAAGTCTACACTGAACAGCAGGAGATTCTTGAGTGTAAGGTTAACAGGCATAATAGGAGATGCTCACCTGATTCCTGAGGAGGCTGGAGATACATAAACAAGGGGCAGAGAGAAAATGGGGCTTTGAAGTCTTGAAGAAGACAGATGGGGTTGCTCCCTTGCTGTCTGTGAAACTGCATCTCTATGGAGAGCAATGACGGCTGGGGAAAAAACCTGAAAGACTTTCACTTGTTGCAAGCCTGGACTTTTCTTTAATGACTTCAGATAGGACCATTCCAGCTCCTTGACTGAACACCCCACAATGTTAATTTATTTCTCAGGCTGAACAGCTGCCTCATCTGAAGTTATGTTAGAAAGTGGTTCTTTAACCAACACCTTTCATTTTCTTCTCTATTCCGTCTTGAAAGATATATTCCTTAGGGTTGTAAAGAGTCAAAACAGGTGAAGCATTTCAAAGGAGTTTGTTTATTTGGAGGGGGGAAGGGAGTGAGGAGGACATTGTAAGACGTAAATATTGCTTATGATCCACCTAATGGAAAAGGTTATTTTTCTGCCAGGCTATTTGGTTATTCTGCCCTAAACGGAGACCTTTTATCTGAACTTTCTGAATAAAGTTGAGGATGATGTACTGGAGACCTGGAGATCAAATGTTGTGTGAGTAGTAGGCGCATTTTCTTTGTAGCTCCTTTGAGTGCAGTTGTGAGTGTGGTAGTGTACATAGAGTGTTTCAGCTCTGAAAGGTAAGTGTGTTAAGGCAGAACTTTAGCGTATAGCCTGTTATTATAGGCTGTTTGTAGAGGCTTCTATTTAGGTGTCTAGGTGCTCATTCCCAAATACTTTCATTTAAACAGTGCCTGTTCATACTTGCCTTTGTTGAAAATTTATTTCTGGCAGTTGGGAAATTCTTCCTAGATCTTTTCTAAGACATAATTGATTTTTTTTTTCTAAACGCATAATTTTGTATGGTAATATCTGTGCAAAAGCAATTTGCTATGGTTCAGGGAACTGGACTATTATGGGCATTTGTCTTTGTAATGCAATTGTAAAGCTACTAACTTGATCTTAATAACATTTGCCTATTAGCGCTTATTAGATACATGAAAGGACAACAATGCAATTTTAAACACAGAAAATGATGCTGAAATATGCTCATGCATCTCCCTGATTATCAGCCACAAAGATGTAGTGGATGGGATGACAAAATTTTCTGCTTTTGTTTTTGTAGACATTTCATGAATCCTACCTTTTAGAATTAAACTATATTTCTAATGTTGTATCAAGTAAAATTAGGATATGTTTTTATATGTTTATGTGGATTAGTCTGTGTACATGTATGATTTCCATAGTAAAATGCAGTTTGTATCAGTTTAAATTTTTTATGGTGTCGCTATTTTTTTTCAATTACTCAAAAGACAGTCAGTTAAGACCCAACTCAGAAAGAGCTATAAGTAAGCGTTCAGCTTCAAGCCTGTGCTCGGGAACATAGCAACTTGTAAGCCTAAAATAGAACGCGTATCTAAAGATCTTGATTCAGAAAATTATTTCATTTCGGGTACTGTAATTTTTTGTCTGCAGTAGCTCATAATTTATGTTGGAACCATTACAGAGGAGTTCCTGGACAAGGGGATTGATTTAGACATCTTTCCATCACATGAATGGCATGTGCTCACATAGACTCTTTTGAGACTTTACTGCATGTAGTCTATGGCAGGTTGTTCTGTTCTTTTAATAGTTTTCTTGAAAAGGATTTTTTTATTTTTAGTCTGGTACTTAATCAGCAGGCATCCACTGAAAACTGAGAGATTTACCAGCATTTTCAACAGAAAGGACAAGAGTTGTTTAAACTGTACGACTGCATTATGCACAGACCTTGTACAATAGAGAAATGCATTATAAATACAAGAGGAGGTTATAATCAAAAATTATGTTTGCTGAGAAAACATAACAGTCAAATTTGTTTTCTGATGCGGGTAGCCTATATAGGGCAGACATTTATATTCTAAGATTGCATTTCTGATGCTAGTTATCTTCTGATCACCTCTGACATTTCTAAAGGATTTCATCATAGCAACAGTCTTTAGAGGCAGATGAACAGAGGTCATAACTTTCTTCCGAAGGTGAAGGTGATCCTTGCATTCTCTGCTTTGCAGACAGAAATATCTAATTCAGCTTATGGTCACAGAAAATGTACTTCCAAGTTGAGACTTCCTGTGTTGTTAATCATCATACTGCTTTTTTTTTTATCACTTTAAAATAATTTTCTTTTACAGCAAATTGCTGAAGAATCTTAAGGCAGTGCTATTAACAAATGTGACATAAAGACTCTTAAAACATAAATGTTCACTATGTGTCCTTTTATTTTTAATTCAAAGGATGCTGTGACAATATGCACTCTGGGAATAGGAACTGCTTTTGGAGAGTCCATTCTGGATAACACTCCTCGCCATGCAACCATTGTTACCAGAGAATGTAGTGAGCTCCTTCGAATTGAGCAGAAGGACTTTAAAGCACTTTGGGAGGTAAGTTCAGATTTATTTACAGTTCATGCAGAAAAAAGTGATTTAACCTTTTAAGTGTTTGTTGTGAAATATAAGCACATTTGTACCATAAGCAAAGTAATAATTCTTTTAAATTACTTTGGACAAAAAGGAAAGTCTTTTTACTTCTTTTTAGCACTTCATATTCTGCATGATTACACACTCCTGTATTTCTTCTTCTTGTGGGCTTCTAATTAAATAACTTAAGTGAAATTTCTGGTGGAATTTATTTGTATACTGTAAGTGTTGCTTTCTTAGCCTTAAACATGCTTTTATTGCCAGCATTTATGAGGAGAATCTATCCTTAATATACTTATAATATTATTAATACTTTAAATTATTCTCCTTTACTCCTGTCTCATCACCTGCTGTAAGGGGTTTAAAATTTGCAGATGGATCAAGATCACTTAAAAACTGAGTTACTGATTACATGAGAATTCCTTTAAAACTTTCCTTTGTGGAGAACATACCGCTGAGGTTCATTCTATAATCTGTGTGTACTTCGGTGTCCATGCTGAGAAGATTTCATTAACGTGTTACTGTGCTAGGTTACTGAACTTCAATCAGTTTGCATTTTTGTGAGAGTTGCACTTGATTTGAAAAGTGTTCTGGGAGTTGGAAGGCATCCTGGCCTATATTATTGCCAGTTTGTACTGCCAGCTTGTTTTAAATTGTGACTGTACAAATCTAGGTGTTGTGTAGAGCTGTCGGATGGTGTGACAGTGTCCTAAAGTAGCAGATCTAGGGACACTAACTATATTTAAGAAACAGATGCTCATTGTAACATTTTAGGTCAGCCTCTGTCCTAAGTGCAGACGGGGTTTTTTTGGCTTTCTCTTTTCCTGAGAAAGAGCAGCGTTATACTCCAAATAATTGTCCTAAAGGAGAACTAAGAGTACCAGAAAGAAAATCAAATCCACAACTAGCTACACTGACTGAGGAAACAGCACTAATATCACCTGTCTGCACGTATCTTGCCTTGAGCATAGTTAGTGGTGGAGCATGACCAAGTCATGAAAGACCAATGTGTGAATGAAATGTGCTTTCCATGGAATGCTCTGACAATGTCAGATTTCATTCTTTGAAGTGCATCACCATAATTTGTACTTTTTTTTTGGTTAATGTTGACAGCTAAAATAAAATGCTTGTAAAGTCTCATAGTGAATTTGAAGAAATTCACAATGCAATATTTTTCTGCAATTCGTGCTTTTTGATCTACAGGAGCTGCATTATAGTTTCAGAACCTGGCATTAAAAGATAAAGTATGCCAGTGGTCTCATCTGTTTTAACAAATGCTACACTTGCCAGTGGTCAGAAGTTTTTTCTGTAGATAGTGCTTTACAAGCTCATGATAGAGAAGAGTAAATCCAATTGCAGGTTTCATTTTTTTTTTAGGTCACTTTTAATTATATAAGCAGAGTCGTTTCTGCTGTGTATATGACTTTCCTGCTAAGCATTCAGAGATTGTTAGTTTCCTATCAGAAATATTGGGGGAGTGGAGGTTAAGTTCCCTTTTTAAAATTTTTGAACCTTAAAACATATTTAAAGTTGTTTTAAAGCAAAAATGTTTGCGTCGTTCGCTCTTTAATCATTAATACAGTATTGTTTCTAACAATTTTGCTGATTTTGATGAGTTTTTTCTTGACAGGTGCTTTTGGAAAAGGTCACGTGTATTGAAAGTGTTGGGAGCTGTCATAGGGAGCTTTAGCACACATTTTGTGTACTGTAGATTTTATGAAATTGCAGTACAGCATGTCACAGGCGCTGCAGGTGTCAGTCACAGACCACAGTTTAGCTTTGTGGTGCTTCTTTGCTTTTGTGCAGTTTTACAGTGAATTTCTCATGTATTTTGATGTGCTTGCTTTCAAGGAGGCTATCCCTGTGCTCCTAGCGAGTAGAAAATTGTGCCATGACACATAGCTTTGCTGATTAGTCCGAGGTAGAGCTAAGTTGTTCATTTTTTTTCAAAGCAATATTTGTTTCCTTGCAATCTACTTATCCCAAAGCTTACATAAACTGCAGCTAAGGTATGATAAACAGAGAATGTTCAAAACAGTCGTAAAATTATTTAAGAAAATTCCCTCAAAATACACTATCAATAGCAGCAGTAGTATATTATTATTAGTAGTACTATTATTATTGTTATCTGAAAAAAAGTAAATACTTTTCTTCAGGGAAACTTTTTGTTATGTTATGGATGCTGTGCTGTCCTGTCTGCCATATCCTAAGATTCATGTATCTTTGCTGTGATAAAGCCCATTTGGGGAGATGGTTATTGATACAGTGACTTGCCATTCAGATAATTTTTAAATTTGTTTTTAATAAAAACCCACACAAAGTCAAGAATGGATCACATTATTATCAGTGGTACCATAGCAAAAATGGGAGAAGGCAACAATGTCAGTGTCATTGCAATCTAGATATGGTAAAATCTAAAATCTAGTGCATAAAAATTTCCACTCTGCAGATAATGAGAATTTAATTCCAGAAAGAAGTAGTTTCTCCATTGAAAAAAAAGTTTAATAGTTCCAAAAGAATATAACACTGTAGTTTAAGAAGAACATGAACAAACCGAAGGGTTGGAATTCTAAAATTGTTACTGCTTTTATGAATGTAGGATTTTTACGATTAACAATAGAAGGGCAAAAAATGCATTTTATATATGATTAAGTTTTTTGTTTGTGGTGTCACCTCCTGCCCCTGAAATTTACTTTTGGGAAAATATACTTTTTTCCTTCTTTTGAGGGAAAGAAAAAACGAAAACTCTCTGTTAGCTGATTGAATATTTTTTGGCATATAGAACATGGAAATTCTAAGACTGCAATTTTTTGTTTTTAGGTTTTGAAAAATGTCTTGGAAAATGAACCAGTATAAATTGTTTCAATATTTACTTTAATTTATTGTGCAACTAATGTGAAATGATAGGGCTAAGAGCTAAGAACTATCTTCCTTTATAGCATAAATTTGTTAACAGTGAAACTTACTCATGAAGTTCATGTTTGCAACAAATGCTTTTCTACCACAAATTTATGCAGTTCTTTGAAATAAAAATAAATATCCATTTATACTGGTTATGAAACTTTTAGTGTAAATCTTGTAACTAGATTTTAAGAGAGAGAAAGATATAATACCTATTGCAGTTATTTCTAAGTTTAGAAAGAATTTTCAGAATCTCTGTAACTTCATATTATGAATGTGCAATTTTTTCTGAGTTTTTTAAAATCGAAAAGTAACTTTTCCAGTGTTAGCTGTATTGCTCTAACAATTGTATTGATAGAATATTTCACAAACCGGATGTGTCTTATTAACATGTTTAATTCACAATTTACAGCAAAGTGTATTAGTTTCTCTGAATACAATTACAATTGTGTCTATAGCAGAATATACTTCTATACTTCTAAACAGACTTTTTTCTTTTTTATCATTGTTCTTTTGTCAGGTTTATAAATTTAAATGCTCTTTGAGGAAAAGATAGGATGTTCTTTATAAAAAATATAATAAGATGCCTTATTATTCTGTAATATACAGAACCACGTATTCTATCAACCCTCTGAAGACAGAAAGATTTTCTATGACCTCCATTTTTAACAGTCAGGGTGTGCTGGTCCAAACAAATGATATTGTCCTGGTAACAACAATTACAGTTAAATGGCCTCGTCTTTTCTGTAATGACTACATCTGTTGAAGTGGCATCCTATTTGTAAACATCTGTTGAACTTCTAAGCTTGCTCCTTCTTGGACACTTGTTTTCTATCAACAGCTGCTATAGCAGATTCGAGATGATGAAATCTGTTCAGGTTCTCACATAGCTGAGCACTGTTCCCTGGTGAAGAAGGAGGTTATGGGGATCACTGGTGACATGTCTTTATGCATTGATTGTCCCTGTCCTTCATCTCTGAGGAGCACTAACGAACATGAAAAAAGTTATTAATCACTGCTATAACACTGTAGACTTCTAAGGTGCTCTATGAATCTGTAGAAAGAAGTGCTCTTTGTGTTGGTAAGAACTTGCTTTCCTTCTTAAGCATCAGGGAGTGAGTGTGGTGCTAACTACCTTACCCCAAAAACTGTTTCAAAGCACAAAGGAAAATACATCCAAAAATAAACATGAAAGCAGGCGGCTACACATGAGAAGCTGTGGTCATGCACATCCTGTTGGGTCGCTGGCTTGCTCCACCCCTAATCGTTGGATTCTTTTAAACAGAGTAGCAGTGAAATGATTGTATTTAAGCAGTGTTATCATGACAGAAGTTCTCTGTAGTTCATCCTCAAGCTTTGTCCTTTCCTGCAGTTGTAAACTGATTCAAACCCAGACAGGAAGGGAGTGAATCTGCTGAGAGGTGACTTATTTTTAGAGGTCTTTCCTACCACAGTGAATTACTCAGCCTTCCTTGGATTACATACAAATAACCGATTTCCTTTTGTGTGGAATGAGATGATGTTAGAAGTTACTGAACATGACTTGAGGAACATTTGATCTTGAGTAAATGAAGAACAGCTTTTTCTTCAGTATGCAGTGACTTTGGAGAGAGGGACTCTTGGCCCCTGTAAGGTCAGAATGAATATTTTAATTCTTTTTTATTCCTATTCAGAGCACTTACACATCTTGTAGTCTGACAAACAGTAGCGGAACTTGCTTCCTGCTTTTGCCCATCTGATGATAATTCAGTAACCTTCTGCAGACTTCACTGTTCTGAAATGATAGCTCTGGGAGAAGCAGCTTTCTTACCGTCTTTGTTTTCTGAACGCTGTGAATGTTAGTTTTTAATGAGCTAGTTTAAAAACAGATACTCCATCAGAAGAAATTTTATGTACTGTTTCAATGGAATGCTGTGTAGGAAATACATGTATGAAGTGGCATACTGACTTAAATGTTGTAGCACTGTTCAGTGAGATTTCTGAATAAGGCTTAAATTCATCAGAATTGAGACCACACCCCTCCGTGCATTTGTGTGTAATATCAGTTTGTCTTTTTAAGGTATATCTAGTGGCAGTAGGAATTATGGAGGCACTGTAAAAATACATTAATGAAAATGAACATGTAACATTTGTTTTATCCCTTGGCCGTGCTGTAAGTACATTATTTATCAAAGTCTGTTACTGAATCTCATGTAGGTGTTCTGCAGTGTAGTGCAGTAGCCAGCACTTCAGAGAGGCAGCCTTTTCCTTGCCTTAGGCTGCTGGAAAATACATGTTACATT
Organism: Pterocles gutturalis; assembly: GCF_000699245.1. NCBI lineage: Eukaryota > Metazoa > Chordata > Aves > Pterocliformes > Pteroclidae > Pterocles > Pterocles gutturalis. The sequence goes on from NW_010120518.1 coordinate 26,982, forward strand.
GTTACTTGAGAATGTTCTTGCTGCTTTCTCTGGTAGACTCCCGAATACTTCAACATGTTTAAGGAGGAATGTCATGTAAATGTCAGTTCTTTCTAATGCACCTTTTCACCAATGAGTATTCCATACCAGAAATTCTTTCCAGATCGTTTAAGTGAGAGATGAAATTTGATCTGAGAAATGAAATATTGGGGGTGTGGGAATCAACAAAAAATCAGATTCATGTCCAGCCCCTAAACTATCAGCTTGATTTATGGTGTACTGCTCTGCCAGTTTATTGCCCAGTAGGCAGCTGCAGAAGTCTTTGCTCTGATTTACTGATTTCCCATAGGCAAACATAGCAGAGGTATTAAACTATAGTTAATATACTGAATATTTAGCTTTGCAGGATGGGTGATCATGTGATTTAGAATAGGGAAGTGCTTGGAGACCCACAAAAGTATAAAAAGGTGGTCATGGAACACTCAGCAGTCTTTACCCACTTCATGTCATGCTCCCCATTGATGGCTCAAACTCTGCCTTGATGATTTATCTTTCTAATGGGGTTTTATTTGAGAAATGTGAAAGTGATCAAATTGTAGTAGCCTGCATTTGCAATGTAGCTGGAATACTGTGTTCACTAACCTCGCAAATTGCCGTCTTGTCAGAATAAGGGAGAGTTATTCCATGTTATCAGGTACAGAATACAACACAGAAGGAGGACGTGGAAGGACCCAAGAATGTGGCATCTGTTGCCTTATGCTGTCTACAGATCTTCAGCTGATGAGCAATTCAAATTTGTATGCAAGGAAATAGAGCTAGTGTGAGAGACACTGAAAAATGAAGTGATGATAGGCAAGCTGGAGATTTCTTTTTCCTAGAGTAACACATGGAAGGAGGAGGAATATAAAAAGTATTCCTCCCCTCTCCGGCTTTAGAAAATGACAGTAAACACAGAATTGGCAAGATGTGAGCAAAGCTTTAAAAGTAACTAACATCCCACCTTCATACTTTCTGTGTTAATACTGATAAAGCATGCAAGTGAGTAGCAGGGAAAGATTCCAAAATCGTTGTTGTACCAGGAAGAAGTGCCAGATTGCACTCCCAGTTTTGCTGACATGAATTGAGCATATTTCAAGTGAATACAGTGCATTATTGTACTGTATTCAGTATGTAGAGAACAACTTTGACACACATGCAGCTAAGTGGGAGCAGAGTCTGGCCTTTAGAGCAGCAGTTATATTGGTTTTGACTATCCTGGTAACATGTTTTTAGGGTGGGTTTTTTTTTGTTTTGCTTTGTCAAACATTTCCAATTTTAACGAGTGATGCTCTGTCTGGTAGAGCAGATTTAAACAAGTGTGGAACTGCATTCTATCCTCTGTAGCTAGAGGTGCATCAGAACAAGGCATGTTTGTCAGCATAGCAACACAGTGACTGCTGCTTTCATTCAGGTGTATTAATCACTTCAGGTTTTAAAAAAATGGATGCAGATTTTGTGAACACTGTTTATGACAATGTATCTCCTAAGGTAACCTACCTGGCCATTGGCAGTGGAGAAACCCACCTAGGTAACAGATTTTTCACTTCAGTAATGCAGCTTTTCTCTTGGTGTGATATATACTGATGGAAGTGTCTCATCTTGCTATGATATGTTCTTTTCTAAATAATGGCGTTATGACTGAAAAGTTCGTAATCAGTAGTTGTCCACTCTGTTTCAGATAATTTGCTGTGCCATCATCTATGGTATTCAGTATTGTTGATGAGGCACGATTTCTGCAGAAGATCAAGGGATCCTGTTAGTTTTTACTCTGTGAGTTTCTCTTTCTGTGGTTTAACATGACAGACTCAGGCACTTCAGGCCCCCCTTAAGTGACTGAAAAGATTGAAAAATAACATGCTGATTGGAAAGGTCTGATCCTTCTTCATGTCTCCTTGCAGTGAGCTTTCCTGGTGCTTGTTCTTGTATGTAATTTCAACAATCAGTTTGCACCTCAATCTTTGTTTATTCTGAATCAATTTCAATAGCAACGTTTTGTGACTGTGTCACTGATCACCATGTGGAGGTGGAATAAGGCTTTGTAGACCCGATTTCTCTTAAACCATACTAGCATATCCTTCCTCTTAGGTGCAGTTCTGTGTCACTGTAGTAATGCCCATGAGCTTGAATCCTATTATACCAGACACTGTGCAAAATATATTGTCATTCCTATTTACAGCCCTTGTAAATGAATATAAGTGTTTATTAGCACTTCAAAGAGTCTTAAATTATACTGCAGAAAGTTTGACTTATTTGTGGTTCCTTCTTGGATAAAAAGAAATAGAAACAGCCAGGGAGCATGTCAGTCTCCCTGTTAAGTAATGCCCTTATTAGTTTTCTCATATTTTATCATGGTTAGAGGTAAAGTTGAAAAATATGAATTAATCTGATTTTCAATAAAAATAAATTATTTTGATTAATTCCTAAAATATTTAAATTACAGAAGAACATCTGACAAACTGAAATGTATACACTTAAACTCTGCAGATGTTTTTGAGGCAGTTATGTTTCTTTGAAGCTTTACTGCCAAACTTGCACTTTCTATAACCAGCTTTTTTATTAGCAAAGAAAGTGCTTTTCATCCTCAGCAGAATGTATTATTAAATGTGGTATCTCTAAGTATGATGTGCTAAATGGCAAAAACATATATTGCAAAACACAACTGGGAGCCTACGAATCTTATTTCAGGGAGCAAATTTCTGGTCTTTCATTAGTTCATTTTTATTAGGTAAAAATGTCTTTCAGAAGAATCATAAGATTTGAAGCTTATAAAATAGTTTCTGGCTTTTTTCCCCAACTTACATTTTAGCTATCAAATATGTGTCTCATTCTCATCTGTCACAGAGGAAAAAAAATGCACAACACAGAACTGTGTCTCTGTGGATATCTGTGTGTATATAATCTGCTACATCTGGCTAATATATATTTTGTGTATATATTACTTCATTAAATTCGTATTTGCCTTGTGAAACCTCTGTGTCATATTGCCTGGAGCTTTGGTTCTAACTGCATTGGTGGTTGGCAGTGTCCTTTCCTTCCTTAGAATGGGTATCAAGGTGATCATCTGCATAAGGCTTTGCACTTCTGAACTTTTGGATTTGACACAGACTGTCTGTTCCTTAACTCAACCTTGGGTTCATGTGTGAATGAGGTTATTTTGGAGATTTACCCTTTCTGAACTTCTGGTCAGTGTTTCTTTTCAGATGAGTCATGCTTTTTCTACCTCATACAAAAGGTTAATCTATTATTACTGGTTCCTCCAAGTTCTTGAGAAAAATAGTAAGCCCTTAGAAGCTTAGCAATGAGTTTTTGTTGCTTTACAGCAATGGATATGGTTGTGTATTCCTCCAAAGCATTCCTACAGAATGCATGTTTGCGTGGTGCATTTGGATGGGTGCTTTTGGCTTGTACTACATAATCAATCAGGCAAATAATGTGATACCATTTATTAGATCAATGGATATGTTTTAATATTGACATTTTAAAAATCCATTAGCTTAAACCTGCAGTCATTAAAGAAAAATTGAGATCATGGACAATAAGATCTGTGTCAGTGGAAAATCTTATGCAATTTAACACAAAACAAAAGAAAGGCTATTGTATTATATTATATGCTATTATTTTTTATTCTGACAGTCTTGTTTAGTTTATAAAATATTTTGAAAAAATATTGTAAAAGCTTTCATTCTCCTATAGCAAGAAATATGTAACTGACAAGTCTTATTTAGCGGAATGTAAACTCTTTCTTCCTTAAGGATGCACTCCCTTGAATGAGCATTCAATACTATAAATCTCAAAACAAGCTAAACCCCAGACATCATCATTTTATTAGGTATATGGATTAGTAAATGGGCTCAAAAAGAGAGTGCCCTTTGCTTGCCTTAGATAGTACAGTTCTAATAGATGTGTTTTCCTGGTCATAATCAGAGCTGCAAGGGTCAGTGTTTGCCCTTTCCCTTAGACTGGTTCCTCCCCTCTTTTCATCCATGGTGAAACCCTACTTTATTGAAGTCAATGAGCATTGTGGGATTTCAACCCAGGTAATTACTAATTGCTTCCTTCTCCTTGTATAATATGCAGCACAGTCTGTTGGCAGTAGGTTTAAATCCTCTTTACCCTCTTCCCCTCTGTAGCAGTTTCTATCCACTGACATAGCTGATGTAACGTGAGAGCTTGAGGCTGGAATCACTCAAATGATTTTGTGTCTTAGCAGTTCAGGGGTGCTTAACAAAATGGTCAACCCTATACTTGTACTGAGGTCAATCGCATCAAAGTCTTACAAACTCTAAGCATCCCATAGGTATGCTTAAAAATGAAGATACAAAAGTCCAAGAACTGAATATAGAATATCTCTCCTGTGGCAGAGAACAAGAATTACAGGGCCCAGCCTGTCATCTGTACTGATTGTAGTCAGTCCCAGATATCAAGAAGAGAGATTTTAAAAACCCCATTTAATCCATGTGCTTGCTCTTGAATCATTGCTTGTTTCAATCTGAGCAGTGGAACTCCAGCAATTAGTTCTCAGGGTTAGTGGGTGTTGCTCTAATTCCATTAGTTCAGCGAACTACAAAATTCCTAGAAATCTGTGCACAAGCAATGTGAAAATATAAGTTCTGAAACATGCCCCAGGGGCCTGCAGACCCTGTGAAATGTTTAAATCTCAAGGGGATTTATGGAATAACTTGTTGGTGGATAATTTTTTTTTTCTTTTGGCGAATGGTTTCGTTGTTTTTGCCACAAATGTTCAAGAACAGCACATAATAAGACATGATGGCCTTCTAAGGCATGTGCTCCCTGTGTTTTTATACTCTGTAATGAAGTAGATATTCACAGAATATTCAGTTTTCATCTAATATTTCTGTTGCAGGCTGCTGTTGAAATCAGTGGTTTATCAGTATTTGTGGATTCATAGCATCAGTCTGATGTGATGCTTAAGGCTCGATTTCTTTATCGTTTATCTCATGTCCAATTAGATAAGACCATTAGCATATATTTCTTCTGAATTCTTCTTAAAATAGTTTCTCAGTTCCATCTCAAATGAAGAAGTTAAAACTGAAACTCACAAATAAAAGTTTACACACCGGGTATCTTCTGACTGAACTTTGATTCTGTTCTTTTAAATTACAATGATAAAAAACTCTTGTCCTTCTTGATGCCATAGTTAGATCTAAGCCAGGCTTGTATACCATTTGTTAGAGGGTGTTAAATAATCAGAATTTAAAATTAAACCTTGCCATCCTGCATTTAGTACTTACTGATATAATTCAGCTTGTTTACATTTTAACCTCTGACCGTTTCCTGAGTAATTTCTATTTAATTTTGCATTCCACCTCTCTCTTGACCTTTGAAAAATATATTTTCTGACTACCAATGCAAACCATTTTCTTGGAGTATTAACCACTTCATTTTCCAAAATAGATAAACTTTATTCTGTTAATTTCCACAAAACCCTATCCAGACATTCCTGAGTACAGATTAGTGGAAACAGGTACAATATCATAGTTTTGTTTTGGCATAGTGAAAATATGCGTTTCAGTAAGATTTTTGTATGACTTGGTCTTTGAGAAACTGAGTCTTTCAAAGAAATCATGCTGTTCTGAAAGGACAGAGTTACAAAGAAACTTGTTTGAGTTACTTAGGCTTTTATGCTTAATTCTCTCTGGGGATAATGCTGGAGACTCTCAGTACAATTATGGAAAGATTAAAAGCTCAGTACAGGCTTATTTTCTATCTTCTTTCTTTCTGCCAATACCCTTCAAGCCTGTATCCCCTCATGAAACATTTTACAAAGGCCTTTTTTTCTTTCTGCTGTCATTTCTCAGGCAGTTTTGGTATGCATCTCTTCCACAAATTTATGACTATGGTTTCTCTTTCTGTGTTTATCACTTTTGTTCCTGCTAGCATTTAATGCTGGTTTTGTTGATCTCTGGTTGAGAGTTCATTGTGTGTTTCTCCTTTGGTTTATTTGTGACATTTAGATCCTATTAGATAACCAGGAATCACCAAGCAGTCAAGAAATAATTCTTGCACTGTTCAAGTTGGTGAGAATTATGCCATCACTTAGTATTTCTTAGCACATTTTCTCTGCAGAGCTAAAGGAGTGAAATGTGGTAAAAGTGCAGACAATTAAGCAGATATGTCTGAATGTACTGATGGAGCAGCAGATTTGATTACTGAGAAGGTGCCCATTCTACACAATGCTTTGTCAAAGAAGATCTGCACTTCAATCTGAGCATGTAATAGCTGGAGCATTTACCTATGCTGTTGCTGTGGTATGGTTGAAAGATTATATGCTTTGAGATTACAACAGAAGTTCACATCAAAACTCTCATCTTTGCAAGTTGTTTCTGTCTGTTGTATTTACATGCATCTGCCATATGGAGTTGCCTTATAAAGGGTGTTACTTCCATCTGATCTCATATACAAAATGTACTTTTTATCATTTTATTCTTAGAGACAGACTTTTCCTGTTTTAATGACAGAATGTGTATTTTTCTGCTTTTTAACCTTTCTGAAGAATTACTTGATATGACTTCAGAAAATGATGCATGCTACCAGTCAGCCCACAAGTACTGATACTTGAATGGATTGTTGTCAGCTTTGTACTCTAAAATTATGTACAGGTGTGAGGAACAGGAAATTCTGGAAATGCTTCAAGCCCTAGCAGTGGTAGGAATACATATTTTACTACCGCAAGAATTCTCTGAGGGATTGATTTTGCATGGGCATCCACACTGCTAATCTAAGTATCGTTACAGAATGCTAGGTGAATTACCTTTCCTGGTACCCATTAACTGGACAATGTCTTTGGATAAGAATTGAGTTAATCTATATTGAACAAAATGTATTGAATGTTTGTGATATTCAGAAGCAGACCGTGAGTTATTTTCTTCCTTATTTAACAAAATAATTCATACTACTAGTATGAATTGTATGCTTTTTAATGTGTGAGAAAACAGTAGACCTGCAGAAAACAACCCTTGTGATGCTGTTCTGTTTTGAGGAGCTTTTGTAGAGTCATGGAGAGGTACTTTATATCTGCCTACTCCCCTGCGGGAGAACAATGGCAAAGCTCCACCCTTTATGGTAGCATGTATATGTAAAAATAATATCAAATGTCTAGAAAGAAACAGATTCTTGAGTGCACTTGTCTATTTATTCTTTCTTGTGCCCAGCTAATGCAAAGCTTTAGCATGTTTCTTCTGCCCTTGCCAGTTAACATTTCTGTTGATTTTTCCTTTTAAGTATACCTTTACTGCTAGAGCGTTCTCCTCTTTATTTCAGTCTACGTATGCAGATCTTCATTATCTGATAATGCTGTTGCCACGTGTGCAAACGAAAATGGTTAATTTAATATGCTTTATACAGAAGGAAAAAGCAACTTACTTTGAAAGCTGTTAAAGATGAATGCTATCTTAATATTAGCTGTGTTCTTTTTAAATGAACGTTTTTGAATGGCTTGCTTTGTGTGAGTAGCATTTGCTATAAGAGATGCCCATGTAACCGTCCCCAAAATCATATTGCTCAGCATGATGAAAACAAGTAGAAACATACATAAAAGTTTTGGTACTATAGAAAAGAAAATCTCTTACTGTTGCTAGTTTAATTTTCAAACTGTAAGCAGGGCATGTGCTGCATTACTGATCATGAATGCGCTGCCTTCTGTAGTGGGACCTTTATCTTGGCGTTGTTACTGCCACAGCACTGCTCATCTATTTACACTAGGCATTAATCACAAACTGCTGCATATGAGAAGTGGGGGGGAGATATTCTTATTTTGTTAGATACTCTGCATGGTGAGTGAGCAGCAGCAGTATTTGGAATCTTAAAACAGGATGGTGCAATTCCATTAAGTTGTGCTTACTCTTGTTAACAGTGTGTAGAAAAGCACAATATTCTTGAGCCAAACCTGTCCAATTACACTAATTTCATTGCAATAATAGACAGTAGAATTTGCCGTGCCTGTGGCAAAAGGCTCCACATACTACGTCTTCTGTCTCTTGCTGTGACCAGTACCTGCTATTTCAGAGAAGCTTGTAGAAGAGCCCTTGATGATCTGTTCATGTATTATAAAAATGGAGGGTAACAGCATAGCATACTGCATAAATAAAAACTTGTTATGCTTCCTCCTTGTCAGTCTTAAAGAGTATGACTGTTTCTGTCCCTTTTTTTGGAACTAAAATCATGTCTTTATTTAATGAGATCTTTATTTCCATTTCTCTCATTCCATGGACTCTCTTCATCTCCCCCTGGAGAGCTATTGGCCTGTCTTGTATGCTCTCTAAAGTTTTGTTTCTGCACATTTTTAGTATCCATGCAAAATGACTTGTGGATGGGTGCTCCTTTTTGGAGAAACATTCCACAGACAAGTGCATCACGTGCTAGTAACAAATTTATTCTGATTTCTGCTCCAAAATTTGTTTTCAGAGTTCATTCTTTGGTTCTTGTCTGTACTGCTTTCATGCTTGGATGATTTCTCTCTGTCCTCAGTATTTATATCCTTCACTATTTGCACACTGTGGTCATGTGTATGTTTTGTCATAACTTAAAAAAAATAAATCACATAACTGTTCTTAATTTTCCTGAAATGCCATCATGTTTCTTTGTATGAGCTCTCTGGAACAAAAAATTATGTGACCCCGTCTTTCATGTATGCCTGGAACATACCTAATCTGATGCTTACTATCAGTTTGACATGCCAGAATTTGGTAATTGTTAAGATAATAGCGTTTTGCTATTGTTTTAAGAAAGACTGTCACTGTAGTTAAACTTACATAAATATGTATACAGAGCTAGAAATGATGGCACTGGGAGGTGTGCTGTATACTCCAACTATGTTTAGGATTATTGCTTCCTAGACTTTGGTCACTCACTAGCTCTGCATAAATGGTGTCTCCATTGAATTATTCCAAATGGATCTTCTCCTCAGCATTGCTAATTCCCTAGAGACTTAAGTATTATATTTATTTTTTGTCCAGTGTTTTTATCTTCTCCTTCTCTAGTGTTTTTGTAATATGTGATGTTGTTTATTCTCCCTTTGAGATTATGAATTTAAAAAAAAATCAGAACCCAACCCTTTAGTACTTCTTTAGACACCTCCTTTTTATGTGTTGCCATGTTTCGTTATCTTTTGTTTGCAGTCATTTAGCCAATTGTTAATTTGCATGTCGGTGCTTCTACTCAAGGCATTTTCAAGTTTTTTAAGATGAGCTATGACTATTAAATGTTTTACTGATATCCAAAAATGTGACAGCTACTGTATTCCTTTCTTCCACTACTTCAGTGATTAAAAGGAAAAAAAAAAAAAAGCAACAGAAGTCCACATGTAAAGCCTCCAATTTTGGTAAAAGCAGTTTTGCTGCTTTACAGATTTGTTTCTGTTAACCATGAGTGAGGACTCGCTGATCTAACTGTGGTGATGCTTACTGCTTCACTCTCAAAAAGTAATTTCCAAGTATTTTTGGTGTTAGTTAATTGGAAGGTACCTCAGTACATAGTGCTGCCTGCTCTGAAATAAGGTGGTTAGTGGTGGTGTAAATTATGCTATGCCTGTGCATTGGATGGAAGATAGAGGAAAATTACCACAGTTCTGGTAAAGATTTAGACAATGAATTGTGAAAATTCACTCTTGAAAGAAGGAAAAGTGTATTAGAACATAAGGTATTGACAAGAATATATAGTTCTTTTTGTCTCTTACTCACCTGTTTTCATTCCTCCTGAGTTACAGCATTAACTTGTGCAACCTGCATTTCATTATTCTTTGGCACACCTGCTAACATTTAAATTCAAGGAAATGTGCCTTTTATTGGCACTGCCTCACAATGACCTATTAGCATGATTATTGTTCTGCCACATTTCCCCCTCTATCAGTATGTATATGGTTAAATAAATAAAAAACATAAATTCTGAATGACCTCTTGTCTCAGTGAATACTGTTGGTTAGTCAATAATATGATAAAGTATTTATTTCCACATCTTGCAGATGTGTTCTGGTGTTTGTGGAGTATCCATTTGTGCCCATGTTGCAGGAAAGCGTGAGGAGGAAGGAGTGACCCCAAACTCAGCTCCTGCTTCACCTTTTTGCTTCATGTCACATTTTGTTCTCCAGTCAAAAAATAACTAGCTAACTGCTTAGTAGCAGCTAATCAAGGTCAGGAAGTTAAAGCAGAAATATAGTAATTATACACTATATTTTGCAGAAGTTGCAACATTCAAAGTATGCACATTTGATTTCAATGAGTAGTAGAAATTATTTCCAATCTCCTTCTATGCAGGATTTCTGTAAATAGTCAAGTGAAAGTATACTAAGCAACTTCGTTCTGTTTTCAGAATGAAATTGCTCATCAGAAGTTTGATTATTAGCCTTGTGTTCATCTCTCTGACATGTCTGAAACAAGTAATTCTTGTTTCTGTGTCAAGTCACCAAACCTGATGCTTGCTGGCCTCCTGACGGTTACTCGTGTATGTTCTCACAGTGTCTCTGATTTCTGAAATTCAGTAATGTTAAACCACCATAGCTCATTTTTCAATAGCATTTTAGTAGAAGGTCCATCTCCGCTTTGGACTCTTGGCTTTTTTACTAGTGCATGAGTACCTTTACCTTTTGCAGTACACTTCTTTGAGAAAACTGCCTTATACAAGTCTTACTGATTGAGATTAGAGGGTGGTGCTAGGAAACAGAAACTTATAAAAGCTTTTCTGCACAGAAAAGTGGAAAAAATGCGCTAAGTATCCTGAGTTCTCATAATCAATCCAGTCTTGATAAAAACATAGAAAAATGTGAAAAGAATCCCCCACTGAAAAGAAGCAATGTACTTAGCATGTCTAGATTTACTTACTCCAAAATTAATTGCAGGTGAAGAAAGTTAATAATACCTAATGAACAACTCATGGCATTGATCTCTGTATAAGAACCCTATCCCACATTCACTGTATGTAGCGTTACCTCTTTACCTAGCGTAGCTGATTTTTCCCTGTTTTCTTCAACCAAGTTGGGTTTTGACATTCTCTGATGTTTTTTCCAAGTGCGGTCTAAAAATGTGTCTTACAATGGCTTTTACACACGGGCTTTCTGAAGCGTAACATCTTTTTGTGAGGCTATGTCTGTCTGTTGGGCAGATGCACTGTTCTCAATTGAGAAAGCCGTGTCATCGGGATGGGTTTGAAGGCTTTAAAGCCAAATTTATCTTTCTTGGTTATTAAATATACATTTAATGATAAATTCAGCATGGCAGAGATTCTTTAAGGGAAAGCAAGGGATAAAACACTTACTGCATGGCAACATAATATTATAAGACCGTTTATAACTGTCATCCTTTATTTTGTCTTCAACCTGTGGTCTGACCTGATGTGGGAAGTGGAAAAGGACATTTCACAACACTGCCACTAAAAAGCAAGCAGACATATAGGGCCATTTTAAGAAAAGTGAGAAATTCAACTTCATTTTGACATAGTTCTAAGGGAAAACATGAGGTTGATTATTAGCTATTCAGAAGGATAAAATGTAGGCTTGTGCTTTCTATCTTTTCAGCTTTTTCCGGTGATTCTCAGTACACTGTTGTTTGGCAAGTGGGTTCTATAGCCCATGGGACAGCCTATAATTTTGTTGTTTGTTGATCCTTGCTGCTTACATAGCCCATGTTGTGGCCTGTGTCATTTGTAGCTAGTGGACTCCCCTGATTTTTAGGGATCTCTGTATTTCAAATCCCATTTCAACTTTTATTTTGAAAGATAGGTGACTGTTTTTCTTGCAGAGAATTTTTCTTGTTTTTCCCTGCTGTTTTTCTTGCAGAGAGAGCCTTGAAATGTAAACTGGATACCTGGGGTTAAAGCGTTCCTACTGATTTATTTTCCCTAAATATTATTGATTATTTAGTCTTCTATTCACTAAAGCCAGGTCTGTACTAAAATTTTGCTGGCAGGGTTGTGGGGGAAACATCGTGGTGCTAGGTGGGGAGAACAGGGGTTTTGTGTGGCATAGTTAGCCTAACGGAGAACTGGTACAAGGAATGGTTGTAAAAGAGTTTTTGCTGGCCTAAATTGTATTATCCCTGGGATAATTTGCTGACCGACATTAAAATATAGGGCAAGCTCTGAGCTGGCCTTTTGAAACTTGTAGTAGATTCCCTTATTTTTTCCATGGGAGGAATGGACTGTCACTGATGAGATAGACTACTAGTAAATTCCAGTGTTCTTCCCTGTGGAAAGCCTAAGATGTGCCAGCTTTGCTACACAGCTGTTGTGATTTCTAGCTGCACAAAGACAGGCCATATAAACCTGTCCCATGAAAATCGTAAGTCTTTTTGCAATTTTGATCAGGGCGTTTAATTTTACCCTCTTGCTTTCTACATATGTAAAGTGAGAATATAGTATATATTTGTTTCCTGAAAGCTTTTTTATGACTGTTGTATGGTTGAACAAGCTATAAACATCCAGGTGTATCATATGTAACAGTTAATTGAACTCACAGGCTCCCAGCTGAAGAGATTGCCCTTTACTGTGCTTTCTCAGGGACTCAGCACAAGCAGCTAGGTGCTCCTTCTGTGATTGGACACCAACTGTGGCTTTAAAATTCTGTGGTTTGGTGTTTGGTTTTTTTTGGTGTAGTTTCTGCTAGTTTGCCAAAGAATAATCTCATTGATCATTTAATCTCCAAAATTCTTCTTGTCTGTCTCAGTCTAATATTTAACATTTTAAACAAGTCAGTTACTTGCATAAATAAGCACTCTGATGTCTTATCTGTGGCTTGAGAACCTGCATTTTTTTTACCTGTGTGTATTTATTTGCTTGAAATTGAAGCTGGCTTGGAATCAAGAATAAATTAGAAATACATTTAAAAGTCTGCTTTTTAAACATTTTTTCCTCAGCATCACCCTCTTTACAAAACATTGGTTTCTTCATTCCTTTTCTCCCCAAATAGCTATCTTCCCTTTTAGTAAGGTTTTAGTGGTTTTTTTTTTTTTCAGTAGAACTGTCATGTTTAATTAAAAGTTACTTGCATGTTTTCAATTATAGATGATAAGTTGTTTGACTTTATACTCTCAATTACCCTGAGTAATTTCCTGTAGAAATACATATAATCCATTTGCATGTTTGAAGTATTAGGATGTAATCTGCATAGCTTGTGTGTAACACTTAAGCAAACCACTGGGGCTTTGGAAGGACAGATGATGCTTGTAGTGGCAAACAGTGACACAGTGGCTATTCTTTCTTCTCTCTGCTGAATAGATGCAGAACTATCTTTGTTGAGAGAACTGGAAATGGGAGATGGGGTGTCTGTTTTATATGGTGAGGCTAAAAAAGCATGTCTTGGTTAGTCCGTTGATGTGAAAGCTGGCAGGGAGTATGATTGCTGTCTATAAATACATAAGACCACTGTTCAGGGGAAATAGACTGTTAAAGGGAAGTGGTGCTCAGGAGCAGGTGGGTATTAATGCAGCTTGAGTATTCATTAGGAGTTTCTCTCTAGCCATCAGAGCAATGAGGTTCCAAAACAAACTTCTAATGGGAATCTGAGGGCAAAAAGTTTTGCTATGTTTAAAGTGGAGTTGAATTCAGTTTTCAAAGTGATTTTCTGTGTGTACCTGCAGTAGCAGCTGCAGTGCTGTTTCAGTATTTTGGCTAGCATACCTTTTCCCTAGTGCAGGAAAGACCTATCTGAAATCAGGGGGTCCAAGTTTTGTTTCAGGTCTTAGTGAAAAAGTGTCCGTACAACTGAGACTGCCTTTAGAATTGACAGCACTTTTCAAATTTTTTTGCCACATCCACACCATGCTCCTTTTTGTTGGTGGAGGGCTGTTGGGAAGGTCAGCACTGTTCTGTCCCCTCTGATGTAGTGAATCTTGAATTCTTTTTTGATATTGTAGCACATTTTTCCACGGAAAGGGTGTGGGTTGGAGCACTGCCAGATGACTAGAGCTATTTCTTTAGGACACTGTCCTGAGGCATGAGAATTAGGAATCTGAGTCTCATTGCCCAGAGAAGGCAACCGAAGGTAGAATTACTGCTCTTCAGGTGGGTCTGGTCCTGAGGAGGATTCAAAGCCAGATGGAAGCACAGAACCCTGCCTCTGTCTTCCGTGAAATAGAGACCTTCAGTTCTTTGAATGTGTCATGCTAGGCACCTATTATCCAGACAGATTTCTCAAATTCAGAATTGTAAAGTGCTTAGTCAGCATTTGCAAGGAGCTGCCTGCAGTCTGGGAGGGCGTGAGGTTGAAGGTGCATGAGCTCCTCCGTGTTTCCATTTAGCCAGCTGCTGAAACTGTTTTTTCAGGTACCTTTCCTTAGGAGGTTCTCGCTCTGGCTTCTGGATACCCTTCTGCAGTAAGTGTCATTCCTTATCAACAGCACACAAAAAGAGGAGGAAAGCTGGGGGAGTTTGAAGAAGTCATGTGAGGTTCTTCACCTAGATCTAAAACTTCCTTTGTAACAATTCTGTGATAATGAGCCTCCTTAGGACTGTGTTGCATTTTGTCCCTGGGGTTGCTGTGCTCCTGTGGCAGGTGTAAAAATAAGCATATGTAAAATCCAGAAAGCACTTTGAAATGGATGTTGCCACATTTTGTCACAGTATAGACTTTCACAGAGCAAAAATAGCCCCCCTTTGTTTTCAGGTTTATTATAACATAATGACTTAATTCTATTTCCTTCTTTCTTTCTTTCGTTGTTTCCTGTTTAGGGCAAGATGCTCCATGTAATGTTTGTTTAAAATGAATGCTGATAGTAAACAGAGAATAGGTCTTTATGAGTAGCTGAAATTTTTCTGCTATTCAAATATTACTAGTGTTTAAGCGGCACGTATTTCTTGTTTAATATTCAGGTGTGGCATTTATTTCTTAAAGACGGAGAGGAATATTTATCTTCTGTCATCAGAAAGAGTAGCAGCTAGGAACAGCAGTGATCTGAGTCATTTTGACAGTGAGCAAACTTGTCAGAATGAGAATGTTCACATTTTCAAGACTAGATGGTCTAAGACATCAATTTTTTCCTAAATATTTTTCAAAGTCCTAATGAAAATTTAAACAGCTGTATCTCATGGTGTCTTGAATTGAAAAGATCATGAATTAAAAATTGCATTTTACTGCTAAAATACTACTTGTTTACTGGAAAGTCAAAATAGTAACAACAAGGTTCAGCAAGGTTCTTTGTAATACTTTTAATAGCTGAATCCCATGCTGTAAAATATGTCAATCTTAAGGAGAAAAGAGAGAATTGATAATGAACACATACACTCTAAGAAACTGAAATAATTTTTAACCAAATGAGTTTATGTGTTAAGTACCTTTAACATATAAGGTACCTAACTTGCTTTTTTTATGAGCCCTGTTTGCATTAATTAATGTCACATTGTCCACTTCTTCGGGATAAGCTAGAATTTCACTGCATGCATGTAATACCTTTGTGTAACAAAGTGAAAATCCCATGGTTTTGGCTGAAATGTTGCTGTATTACAGCTGCCTCTTGCCTAGGGCCATCTGCATAGGAGACTATTCCTTTAACAGAATAAATCACAAAAAGACTGTAGCAGATTTATTGGAACCATTCTTCTGTATCTCTGACTACTGTTCTTGCCAAAGATATTAAAAAAGAGTCTCAGTGGATGAAAACATGGTCTTTGTGTGAGACTACCTGCTTTACAATGGTTTCAGAAAGAAAAAAAAAATTGTGCTACATTCACTGGCTCTTTAATTTGTATTGCCAATGATAATGCAGAGTCTACTGCTAAAGAAAGGTAGGATGCAGAAGCAGAAACATTAGTGCTAATCTGCTGCAGAAGGACTAGATAAATCAGCACAGCTCTCATACATCTCTGAGAGACAAGCTGATTGCAACTTGACCATGTGCCTAAGTGGTCACATCAGCAACAAGAACAGAGCATGGAGAAAAAACCTAAAATGTACCCTTAGGGCTACTTGCTGTGCAGGACCTATAATAACACATCAATGTAAGTTTAAGATTTCTTTATTTTTTGTTTTCTTCTGATGTAATTATTGTTGTTTACAATAATATATTTTTATTTTGTGTAGATTTAGGGGAAACATAATGGAATGAAGTATAATACCGAGCAGATAATAGTTTGATACTGTTTATGTCTGTGAATAATAATGGGCTTTATTACTGTGTGTCTCAACATAGGTCTTTCTTTGAAGATGTTTTAATATTTAATCCTAACAGTCATATCTCAGAAATTGAGTAAGATTTTGGGTGAGATGATAGTGAGATCTCTCTTCTGCATTTCTGTCATCTGATGTTTCAAAATTATTTGAAAGACAGAATGCCACAAATATATATATATTACTTCTACTGTGAGAATTTTTGCATTTTTTTATTCTTTCTGTTAAGAAAAATACTCATAAAAAGTGATTTCTGTGGACTTTTTATTCCTGAATTGAGTGCAGATGGTAATTTTCCTACAATTTTTAAAATTTGTGCAATTGTTTAATTTAATGTCACTTAAGCATCTGCAAAAGGGAAGGCAGAGATAAGATGGAAACTGAATAAGCATTGATTGATAGTCTGAAAATTAAATTTTAAAAGTTTTTGCAGTAAATCTTATTTCAGTTCATTTTTTTTTACTAAATTAGATTATGATATTTAAATTAAGGCTACTATATAGCAAACAAATGTGTGAAACTATCCTGGATAGCCCACATTTCCTGCTGTATCAGAGTATAAAGATGTTGTTGATTGTAGCTACCCAGGAATACCCTAACTGTAGAATTCAGAGCAGCATGTTTAAATAATGCATGAGAAAATAAAAAGGAAAGGGGGAATTTTACTGTTCAGATGTTAAGGTGATGCTTGTTCAAAGAGGAAAAATATATAGTCAAAGCTATTGATGTGGAATCTCAGTCTCTCTCTGGTGGCTTTAAAGGAAAGAGGCAGAGAAATCCAAGATAAGTCTTGCTGTGCAGTCTGAAAGTGAGGGAAATTTGGAAGCACTTCTAAACAAACACAATAATGCTTTATTTATTTACTTATTTTTAGGGAAATATAGGGGCTTCAAGAAAACAAATTTATGAAATATGAAAAAGGAGGAGTGAAGGATGCTTCAGTGATAGGAACTTGATAAAGTAAGTGTAAAGATACAGAGGAACATCCATATGTTTTATAGTGTTGTATCTATGGCCAAATATAATAGCAGCAGGCTTAGAAGCAGCAGTAGCCTGCATGTGTTTAGTCTACAAATGGTTTATTTTTGTGGCAATTGAAAAATGTAGGGATAGTTGTACGGCTGTTGTCCCCTTTGCAGAGCTACAGTACTCCGAATGTGGGCCAGTTTTAGGTCTTGAGAAACAGATATTCTGTGTGGGTCTTAGCAAAAACAAAAGTTAAGGTTTATCTAGTAATAGTTGCAACTTTACCACAAGAATGATAGATGAGAGTGGAGAAAGGGGAAAGTGAGGCTTTATGGCAAAAAGGACACAAATTCTTCGCAGCAGAATAAATAACCAACCTGGCCAACTAGCAGATGAAATGTGGACCAAGTAGAGAGTTTATTTTTGTACAAAATATGCATATGCATGATCACACAGGCTCTCGGTTGTACTCAGCCCCTGAAGCTGAGGCCCCATTGGGAACCTATAGCTTTAACAGTCTGACTCAACAAAATAGTAAACACAAAAAGAGAGGAAAGCTGTACAGCAACAGGATGCAAAGGGGATTGGTGATTTCTTTGACCTTGTTAATTCTGTTCTAATGCACACAATGTGGTATTAAGTCCATGGCAAAGATTCCTATATTTGTGTTCTCCTTTCACATGTAACACAATAATATAATCAATCTGGCTCCTCTTAATGGAGTTGGGCTTCTGGTGGTAAAATAAAGGCATCCTTTATTTCTGTGATCTGTGTTCATTGGAACAGCAGGAGATTATTCTGGTTTACAAAGATAGTGAAACAAGTAAGTAGTTTTCCTTTTCTTCTAACTGGACACAATTTGTAGAGATTCCTACCAAATTTATTTTGAAAAGTTAGAAGTGCTACGTCTGCTAACAGTCTACAGTTGTGTTCATATTATGAGCTTAAAACAAACATTTGCTTCTGTGTGTTTCTGTGAAGCTTCATAATGCAGTCACACTTAAATTAGATGCAAAATGAATTGCACTGCGTATGACAAAACTGGAGTTAGGTTATTGGGTCTTTTGAGTTTACTTTTTAGTTGAAGAGGCAAATGTCTATTGAGTGACTTTGTAGGCTGAATTTGCTCTTAGATGCAGTTTCTATTAGTCAAAAGAAGGCACATCCTATTGCTCTGGAGGGAAATTCAGAGTTCACCTGTTTATTATGGTGAGTGTTTCACTGGTACCTGTAAGCTCTTTCACTAGACTCCAATTTGGTCTTCATTCCCACCTACAGTTTTAGTCAATAAATTTATGCTAATTATAGTGTCTTGTACTTCAGAGAAAAGTGTGCTAATGGACGCTAATCCCTGCACTTTCAGAGCTGCAGGGGGCTCACTGATGCCAGTGTCAGTATATTTGAACTTTCAGGCAGGGCCTGAAACCTTTAAGCAGCATGAGCCCTGTGGTGGTATCTCACACAACAAAAGTCTGTCCCAAGAAAAATGCCTGAGCGTAATCATAGGAGTTCAAACTGTTTTGATTAAATAGCATTTCTTCTAGTTTTCTGTCTACAAAACTGTACAACTTCCACTTGAATTTGAAAGTCTTGCCTCTGCTGTCTCTGTGTTGGTCACAAAAGAAAACTGTATTGCCCCAAGCAGAGGCCCTTTCTTGTTCTGTGATACCAAAGGAGAGAATGTACTGCTGTGTTGCTGCAGTGAATACATTGTGTACCCATCCTGAAGCTTATCAGTTCTGCTGGCCAGGACAAGGAGTGACATGGCTTTCCTTCTTCACTGCCCTCCTTGTCGTTTCTGGGCTATAGTCACTTCTGATAAAAGGAGACATCATTTCACATCTATCTCAAGAGACCTAAGAACTGTAGATCTTTGAAGTATGCGAGAAAAGCTCTTGCTTTATGCACGCAAGCCTAAGAGCTCATTGATTTCTTCCACAGGTTCAATAATCACTAATCCATCCACTGCATTGTGTCTGGAATACTCCATAGCACAACTAACTGCCGACATAAAATGTTAACTCACAAGTTTCAGTATGTAAAATAGCCACAGATCAACTCGCGTACTTTCACAGCCTCAGTTACCACCTGAAGTACACTTAAAAAATTGTGATAAATGACTTTGTCATTGGACAGCGTTGCACGTGCTGTGAAGAGAATACACGTGATAACTGTCTCAACAAGGTGAACTCTCATCCAAATATCGTTTTCTTCTAGGGAAACAGTGAATCTCTGGAAGGGGCAAGGGAATTTTACATGTAGGTTGACTATAAAAGAAATAGTACCAATTACATCTTAGAATAAAAACAAACTATCTTGTACCTTGACTGGGTCCTCTAACCAAATCTTGGAACCTGTGTTGAAAACCATTTAACAATTATAAGCTATTACAGAAGAAGATCATACCTGGAGAGGAATTTCCTTGGTATCTCTCCTAGTTTTCAGATGGTCTTCCCAGCCTTGCTATATGCTGTCTCTGGAGTGGATTTCTTCCAGGACATAGTGAACACCATGGTATCGGGCTCTGCTGGGGCACACACAAAACAATGATCTGAAACGGATAGCTCCTAAGGACAACCACTCGTGTGATCTAATCTTTCTAATCTCTTTGTTTAAAGGAGACTGGGAGACTTATAATGAAAATATATTCAAAAAGGGGATCATGCAGGCTAATGTCTATAACTCTGCTATTCAGGGAAAATCGTAGACTCCTCATTAGGGTGACAATGTCTCATGGCATTTTGTGAAGCTTTTAACAGTTTTTGTTACCCCTCTGTTATTATCCTGGAAAGCAAACAGTTACATACTGGATAACCATATGGATGATGTGTTAGTGTATTTTAAGAAGATTGCTCAGATGGCTCAGAGCCTGTAATGGCAATGCCAGGATTTTTATGTACTGAAAATCTAAACAAATAACTGAAAGATGGAGGGAGCAATCAGTGAAAGGAAGAGTGAGTGACAAAATGTAGAACTTTAGCGTCAGTGACAGAGATCAAGGCCATGGGAGAAGTGTAGTGTGACTTCTGGTACTACACTTGGGCCATGTCCCAGTTAGCTTCCCAGTTTGAACTGGGGGAGCAGTATTGTTGGTTGTTCCTTGTTTCCAGTCACAGTACTAGGCTGCTAGTGCTCTTTTTTTCATTTCCTCAGCGACTCCAGCTGAACTTCCAAGCAGAAGGGTTGGAGACTCAGGTTGAACTTCTTACCACAAGTCCATACAAACCCCATTTCTCAACTTAGCAACTTACAATAACAACTCCTTGTGATAACAAGGCCATTGAATAACCTGTCATTATTTTCCTTGGACAGATGATGAGTGGTGAGAGTAAGGAAGGAGGCAGAAAGAAAGGTGTGAAGAATAATGCAAAGAAAATTCTTGAGGGACTGAGTAAGTCCTTCAGGGAGGTGTCTCTCATGACTGTCGTTTGGTGCTTGAGCACTGCTTATACAATGTACACATATATTTTCAGTCTGTTTGAGTGAAAAAGGACCCTGTAATCCAAGTCCACTCATTGCACTGTAAATGCAACCTCGCTGAAGGAAATGAACTGTTGGAAACACTGACACGTTCATATTTTAATCAGGATTTATCACGATTTGTACAGCACATAATTCTCATAACAAGAAAGCTTCAGATGTTTTAAACGCTGGCGATTTTTCACCCAGCAAAGAGATTTGAGAAATACCTAGGCAGCAAGCCTTCTCTCAGACGAGACAGAGTGGGCTGTTTTATATCAGGAGCTGCATTTCCTACTTTGCTTCCTCTGCCAGAAACTCTCTTGCCGGAAAACTGTCATTTCAGCTTCTATCTGTTTTTGAGGGGAAGGAAGTTAACCATCCCAGTAACATCACCATCACTGCAACAAAAAAATTTTCAGACAGTGAAAGGCTGCAGAAAACTGATAATTGCACACAAATGCATAATCTCCCCAGGCCATGATAAGCAGTGATAAAACTACCAGCTCCATTGTACAGTGCTGAGATACTTCATTACAGATCTATGCCTTTAACATTAAAGTTATCTGTGGACAATTCTGAAACAACAGTGTGGCAAATATGTTTGTTGTATGTCTGTTACTAGATTTGCTGTATTGCAACATATACAAATAACTGTTAGAGCCAGTACCATGCTCTGAAACTGGATCCGTGTCTTTGAAGGGACACACAAGCACAGGTTAGATTTTTTCAGGAGCTTAAAAAAATAAATGTAATCATTAAAATTTTCAATGTTTGGCTACAGGTGTCCACACTTTGTCCTCTTTAATCTAGATATGTATGCACAGACTGCATAGGCTTCAATGAGGAAGCCCTTGCATGTATTTGACAGAGAATTTCTCCAAAAGTGGTTGATAACTGAGCAAGTAAGCAAGCTGGAAGCGTAAACACACATGACACAGCCTATTTTTTATGGCATGTGATAACAATGTTTCTGATTGCTGAGTTCTTTACTCTATGAGTAGGCTATATGTTAGTAGAGAGTATTTGCATGTAAGTGTGGAGCTCATCTTGCTGAGCATTAGTACCTGGTGCTCAGCAGTCGGAGAGATCTCTCAATTTCATTTGTTGCTAGTCATGTCAAGAATTACTGCTGTGCTGAATGGCAACATTCCAGATTGCCTATCAGTCAAATGGATTATTCTCCAGAGCAGTGCTTTTCTCCAGGATCCAGATTTGAAGGGTCTGTTGCAGTTTTGGTGAACTCACTTGAGGGGGACAGTCAATACTTTATGCAAGTGTAACTGCTGAACGTCTGTAATGTATTTGCTGTCTATGCCAAGAGGTAGTCAGTGAAAGCTTGCAAAGGGAGTTTTTTGGTGAGGAACAAAAAAGCATAACCGAGGAGATTAAAGTAACATATGATGTATTGCTTTTTTTTTTCCCCTCAAATGAAGATCTGTAGTGTGCTAATAACTTCATGGTGTTGATGACTAAAATGGTTATTTTCTTTGCTGAACATGCATTATAGCCAATTTTCAAAATGCTTAGTACCTGTCCAAAAGGTTCTGTGACATTCTTACAGCAGTGGTGATAGTAGCTGTAGTGGTGTGGCATGTTGCGAAACAAGTAAGTTGAGCAGGAGTCAAGCACAGACTCTCTGGAGGAGCTGAAGCACTGAAAGACTTACAGAAAGGTGTTAATGCAATATAGCTTGTGCTTCAAATATACAGAGAGCAAGTGGTCAAAAATACAAGCCCACTTCCGTTCTTTATTGTCTGAGAACATTTGCTCCCATTGAACGTAGTCTTGGAGGCACTGATTCTGCTTTTCACCTCAATATGCTCTACCTAATTCACTGTAATTTTACTCATGTGTATATATAAAGTCCTCCAAATAATCTAAGCACAAAAATCCTGCACAGAAAGCATTTTACAAAAAAGATGGATGTTAATACTCCAAAGGAGACTAGAGTATCTCCTGGGATTAGTGAATACGTGGGAGGAGCTGATTGCCTCAGGCATAGCCAAGACCATTAATGCCATCTAGTCATTAATCCCCTGTAATGCTCTATGCTGATGCCACAGTTCCTGTTACAACTCAGAAACAGAAAGCTGACTGACCTATGGATTTTGATGGGTTATGTTATTCTTATAATGATTGCTTATGTTTCTAAGTACTCATCACTATAGTGTTGGACTGTGTTTCAGTTTATAAGCTTCTTGTCTTTCCATAGAGTTAATGCTGGCTTTGTTACTCACAGGAAGACTGCAGCAATGTTATTAGTATTCCATTCTGTCCTAGCCTTTAAATAAATCTTGAAAACATTGTTATCTATTGAGGTATCCCTGTATTGAATCCTGGGAAAGCAAAACTGGTACCAATACCCTCTAAAGATAATTAGCATACATATTTTCATATGTAGGAAAAATGAAAATTGA
Source organism: Pterocles gutturalis (assembly GCF_000699245.1). Classification (NCBI taxonomy): domain Eukaryota; kingdom Metazoa; phylum Chordata; class Aves; order Pterocliformes; family Pteroclidae; genus Pterocles; species Pterocles gutturalis. The sequence goes on from NW_010120518.1 coordinate 49,956, forward strand.
ACGTGTGGTTTCTTTACTCTGTGGTTGCCTTTTAAGGCAAAGTGCAGTCTACGTTGCATTTATTTTGGTTTTTTGTTTGATTGGTTTTTTTTAAAAAAGTCCTGAGGTTTTAATGAATTTATTTCAATATCCAAAGAAATGGTAATAAAGGACAGACTAGTTATAAACCATTTAGAAGCAACTGCCATCACATGCCCTTTACATGCGTGCTCATGAACTCAGCAGTATACAATAAAAGCATTGCTGGGCAGATCTTAAAGTGCAGGAGGAAAAAGTTCAAGAGCAAGAGACAGCCCCCAGCTCTCAGCTTAGCAGATCATGTGAACACACATGACTCTAAGCAGCACAGAGTTTAGGTAGCAAACAGCAGCTGTGAGAATTTCCAGAATGCTAGACTTGCGTGTCTGTTTAAATTCTCCTAAAATGTTTTTGCTCAAGAAGAAAGTTACTAATCTGACCTTTATATAGAATCCTTCTTTGTCAGGGATCCCAAAGTGTTTTACAGATGCAGAGATTTAGTACTGTCAAAGGGAAAATTAACAGACTGACTGTACCATGGTTGCACAGAACTTTGGCAATGCAGAAATGTGAATACAGATGGGCTTCACTACTACGTTCCCTGAAAGACCATACAGCAATACTGCGTAGCAGCTCAGGTCAGGAAGTGTGGGATACTTTACTCAGCTGAAAACATAGGTGAGTTGGCAATGCTAGACTGTATGAGAACAATGGTAAACTGCTTTAAAAAAAGAAGCGGCATCTGAGCTCTCTATAATTAGCACTTGTGGTGAAGACATAGGTTGTATTGCTGAAATGTGAAATTCCAGCACTACGTTGATTCCAAGAAAGAGGATATGAGGCTGTTTGAGGGTTGATTTAGTATAAATAACCACTTCCTACAGTGCTGTCTGTGCTCATTATTTGCCCAGCTGGGGCTTGTTTAGTTTATGAATTCAAAATTGATAACAGTAGAGAGTATTGGGGCATATTGGAGCAAAAGAGGTGTTTTAGGATAGACTGTCTTTTGGTATACAAAAAATGTCTGAAATTTATAGAATACATTCATAGGAGAAGTTGCACTTAAAATTTAGCAACGGTGGTATGGAAGAAGGTTGGTATATGGATCTTTTTTCCCCCTCCTTATATTTGAAATCTCATTGACCCTTGTACCCACCTCATACACTTCGAGGGAGAAGAGCCTAGAGCCAATGTTCTTTCGTTTTAGAAAGACTAGTTGGAATTCTTTTCTGTTCAGTTATGCTTGGCAATTCTAACTTTTCAGACCTTCCTTGAAAACCAGCATTTTCAGGATGGGTGTTTTTTCAGTTGCTTTATGTTGTTCCTTTTCCTTCCTCTGACTCTACTGTTGTAGTTTGGCTTGCCACTGTGCAGGAGGAGGAGAGATGGTGGAATGAGGAGGTGGTAACCTTCTTTGCCCTGCTTACTACCGTTCTCCCCCTTTCCACAGGCTCAAAATAATTTCTGTACTGTTTACAGAGCTGTCAGAGAAAAGAGGGGTGGGAGGGAGGAAGAGGAGAGAACAAAGTGATAATGGGAGGAAACCTTTTCTCTCTGGAGTCATTGTGGGGCAAACATGTGTCCATTCACCCATCTGAAAATCACTGTAGTGTAAATTAGATCATTTTAGTGCATAATGAGGATTTACTCTCCTACAACTGAGAGTTAGCTAATAAAGTCTTCATTTCATTTCTCTGTGACCCAAGAATTTTTAAAAACTCAACAAGTTAAATGATGAATTGACTCAGCAAACTAGTCCCATAGAGAATATATTTACCAGGTGAATCAGGGAAGCTGACTGAGGTGATCCTGATCTTCCACAAAGGCATGGGTGAGGCTTTATCAAGTACTCCCTATTGGCCTAAGCAGTCCTGCAGAAACCCATAGTGGATGTATTCACAGTACTGAAAAATTCATGTGAAAATTCATGTGGAATTAGGGGTTCATGTCGTTATGCCAAAAACCTGAAAGTAGTTTCCTTTGTTATAATTCTTTTTCTTAGCAGATCTCCTGTCTGTTAGCTTTGATCATCCATGGGGTCTGGAGTATTCCAGACTTCTGTTTCAAAGGTTGTTCTATAGATAGGAGTGTCTGAAACTGAAGTGAGGGTGTATGGAGCTCTGTGCAGACCTAACTCAGAAAGTTTAATGTGTGTTGGACACAAATGGACAACTGCAGTACCAGTACACACAGGGACAACTGGAAACCGCTGCGCTAAACCCATCCAAAGATAGTAGTGACTTCCTGCTCCTTGTCAAAAATGTTCCAGAGAGGGACGAGCAATCCTTATGTGCTGTTTCCAAAGAGACGTCACTTGCAGTTTGATGCTGACGTACTGCTATTTGAATTTATCTGGTTTGAGTTTCCTTTTTCTTTGAAAGGACTTTTTTCCAAATATTTTTAAACTTCCTTCCTGATGTTTGTCTTTTTTCCAGATTCCAAAATTAGATCAAGTCACATTTCCTCTTGGAACTTCTACTGCAAGGAGGCATTGAGCTTTTGCAGCCCCTAGTCTGAAGGTGCCAGCTCCAGTGGATGACCTGCGCTGTCATGCACGCTATCCAAAAACAATTGGACAATGGCAAATTTTAAAAGTTAATGCATGTCCTGATTACTATCCCATCCCCTCAGCTTGTGCTTTCTGACTCTTGCTTGATGTTGCTGAGTCCTATTTGTTGAAGGTACTATTTAATCCGTGACTTGCCTGCTGCATTCTCTTTTGACCTGTTCACTATTAAAGCAAAAAAGTTATTTTAAGAATGGGCTTGTCGTCTCCCTTCAAAGACCTCTAAGGATGAACATTTGATTAAAATGTGACTGCAGCATTAAAATGGGTGCCCTGTGTCCTTTTGTAAATGAATGACTGGCAAACTTATGGACTGTCTAGTCTTTAATTGGCAAATTATTCAGTGAATGCTTCAGGAGGAACTGCAAGGGAGGGTGAGGAGTTAGTTGATTTTTAGATAAATTCATTACTATGTTTATTCTTAGAGATAGTCTGAAGATGACTAAATCCCCAGATGGATCCACATATTCAGTTTAAATTTCCTCTCTGGATATGAGGAAGAGGACATGCTCTAAAACGTGAGATAAAACCCCAGGTCCTGACCTGGGCAGCCCCACACCAAAACCAGGATGTTAGGCTTGTGGTCATCTTAGAGGTGGCTGTATGTGTGACCCATGCAGCTACTGCACCATTCTTTTTGCCTGCTTCTTTTTCCCTACTGCTTTCTTTATTAACTCCAGTGAATGGCTGCTGATAAAATCTGCCCTCAAAAGGGCTTGGAGACCAAATGCCTCTCCATTTTAATACTCCAGTGGATCAAAAGAACAGCCAAATCTTTAGATATGATTATATGCTCAAAGAAGACTCTAGGACAGTCAGTACAGAGAGGAAAATAATGAGTAGACTTATTGTACAGTTACCTAAATACACTCCTGGAACTCTTAACACTGTATCATTCTACTGGAAAATACCATGGAATTGGGGTATCAAGACAAGGAAAGCATAGCTTGAATCTGTTTAGTTTTAGTATTGAGTTTGAAAGTCTTGATAGCACTTTGTAAAGAGAAGCAACTGTCCCATTTGATGTGTATGAGTTTGATGTTGCTATCTTTGCTTCTTTAAGTAATGTAATCTGATGTAACAGCTTGTGAGAACTAAGACACAAAGGGCTCCCAGAAGCAGTCTCTTTGAGTCTTACTGGGTCAGCATGGGGCTCCTGCAAAGGTCTTTGACTAATTTTCTTTTATCAGTAGTTGGCTGCTGACTTCTTAGTAGGAAAAGAACAGCAGAAAGTATTTTCAAATGAAAGAACAAAGCCTGAAGGGCTACTGTTATTTCCAAAGTACCCTCTTTCAAGCCAGAAAGATTGATAGAAGTGACATATGCAGGCAACCTCTAGTACTTAGATTCTCTCTGCCCTGTGGACAGGCCAAAGAGTAGTGGTGCCAGCTGCAGTCAGATTTTTTTTCTACGTGCTCCATGATCTGGAAGAAAAACAATTGGAAATGGTTGACTAATCTGTGTATTCATCTTTGTACAGTTGGAGAGAACCAGACATTGCATGCAAATTCAGAGCGGACCGGAGTCAACTGTTTTAGCTTTTCTTTCAGTGGAAAAGGCACCATTATTTTTAATGAGAAGAAAGATTATGCAAATAGATCTTGAATCACCTTATTAAATTTTTCTTTTCTGGCTGATATTAATTAGATTGCTTCAGTGAGATATTCTGAAATGCAGTGTGGAATGGAATATATGCAGTATGTGCATACCTGTGCATCTTTTTTGTTTCTGTTGGAAGACTGCTAAAATGTTATATATGAGATGTAAAAACAACTTATTGTAACATTGGAAAGCAAAACCAAGTGCTCTGTTGCTTTTTTAGAGCTTTATAGTGTGCTTTGGTTATTTTTGTAAATGTCTAACTGGTCTTCTGCAGAAAAATGTGGCTATTTTCTCATGTCAGAAAGAGATTAATATTGTCTCAAGATTTGCCTTGCCCCCTTCTCGCTATCCTTTCGTGACTCTGCAACAATTTCTGAAAGACCCTCATCTGTTCACTGGTCCCTGCTCGCAGTAGGGCCCCCTCCCCAGTCTTTGCAGACCTGGCGAAGAAGATGACATGTTGGGCACAGGTGTGAAAGCCAACAGCTGTCAAGGCATAGGCCGTTGATGCGTTGAACGCTTTGTGTTGTGGGACCACGGCCAACAGCCATGAACTGCCTGGGAATGTGTGAAGGAGTTGGATGTAATCTGCATTTGCACTGGTTCTTCAGAAGGGGAATTCCAAGAAAAGAGATTTATAGACAGAGTAACATCATGTGGTGCCACTCAATATCATCAGTGCCTCCTACAAAGTTTTAAAGCTGGGAATGTAGGTAATTAGAAACTAATGAAGAATAGAGTGCAGGAGGGAGGGAAGAAGGTACAAGAGGATTGCAAGAGTGTGGTATTGAATAGCTGCATCCATTATTGACTTGAACTCCTTGAAGAGTACATTAGATAGAGTTGTACCTGAATCAAAGCTTAGCATTTGAGATCTTTGTTGAAGTAGCCCTTACTATGTTAGGAGGAAAAGAACATCTCCAAAAATGTTTTGTTACAACTTTTATTTATAGTTTCAAGGTTAAAAAAAAGTGCAGCTGTGATGACTTGTATGGCTAACACGAAAGTCTCGGTGGGTTCATCCCAAGGGCACTCCTCTCTTAGGACTCCTCGATTTTAGCCAGTAGCTTTGGTTTTACTAATATTGGTGATTTCTGTCATGTCTTACGAGGACACTGAAGAGCCAGGAATGGGTTTTCCGGTGATCTGCAAGATATATTTTGAAACATCACAGAAACATTTTGAATCTGGGCTGACCTCACTGTTGGGCAGCAATGCCCCAGACACAGTGGACTAGCTGTCATCATCTTTGTAGGGCTGCTCCTCCTGGAAATTTCTAGGGTGTGTCATATGGCCTGGTAATGAGACATATGCAATTGTACCTAATTTTCTTTAGCATTAACAATTTGAACTCAGTATGAGCTGTATGTATTATGTACCCTTGTAATTTAAATTATAATAGTGTGCAACAATAGAAATAGCTCTGTGAAAATATATTTTTTAAAAATGCGCATGGTAGATTAAATTATTGGTGTAATAAAAATGTTTAGACTCCCAGTATGTTGTGTTGAATTTGGACTGAATGGAGGCCTGAGAGGAATATATGTCGTCTCTATAAAGCTATTGGACAAATTTTTTTACTTATAATGGAATTATAATTGAAATTCCTACTGGTCTTTCACTGGTGGTTGTGGCTGTCCTCTGTGCAGAATGCTTCTGAAATGTAGTTTATCATAACAGAGTTTCTCTGACTTTTCCCCATTTTACTCTCAATGGGAAAACCTTTTCCAGTTAGCCAGGAGAGCCTTGTCAATCCCTAGTTGCCCTTGCACCCAAGCTCCTGTTTTTGTGCCAGCTTGCTTGCTTACCCTTAGCCATATTCATCTCCCAGGGAGACAGTGCTGGCTTGCCAGACCGGAGTTGCCCTGAACAGCCAGCATAATGGTCCAAATTAGAGCTGCTGTTTTCAGAAGCCTCCTCTGACATTAAAGGAAACAGAATTGGCCCAGTGCTGACCACTTTGGAAAAGCCATCCTCTTTGGAAAAAGCATTTTAATTCTGAATAAAACATTGGGTTGGCTTTTAGCTCATGAATAGCACTTTATTCCACTTCAATAAATATCAGTACCGACAAGTAACCACATCGTGTCATAACCTTACGTAAGTGCATGGCAACATTCCAAGTTAATTTTGGCTATTATTTCCACAGATGCATAGGACAGGTTTTTCTAGGTGTTTGATTCCCAGTTAGGCAGTGCTTTTGCAGACAGGGGCTGTAAAACGACCTGACAGTTGTCTAGGCTCCATGGGCTCAGGTATTTTCTTTCCAGACTCCTCCTGAAGAGTTTGCTTCTTCAGGGAGCACGTGGCATTTGAGTGTTGACAGACAAGAGCTAGAATTTTATGGAAAGTTTTGGAAAGCAACATTGCTTTATTAACAGGGAAGTTCAAGCAATATAAGTCACTGGAAGACAAATGCCCTCTCATCCTACTTGTGCGCTCTGGAGGCCACAAGGAAGGGATGTCTACCAGTGTGCAAAATGGAAAACAAGTTTCCTTGCCTAACTGGGCCTCTGATTCAGGCAGTCTGCTTTCTGCTCGGACAACTGCGTGAACCACCAAATGCCTCATCTTCTGCAGCGTTAGAAACTTCTAATGCTACTGTGAGATCACTCCCTGCCCAGTCCCCACTGGCACTTGCATGCCCTTGTCGTGTGCTGTCTTCGCAAAGGTGAACTTCTCCATGATTTGAGTAGAGGGTCATCTTCGTATGATAACCCTCTTACTGGAGTTGGAGGCTTGGTAAAGATGGGAGTTCATAACCTCACACAGAAGTCCCAAGTTGTCTTGTGCTTCTTGTAGGATTGTTAAGAGGGCCAGTGCTTAGATAACTGTGTCTCTGAATGCTTAAATATCTTCCAGTTCTGTCCCTGGGGCCACTGAATGTCAGTGCTGCATAGTTTCTGAAATGCCTAAGTCGTTGCTATAAATGGAGCAAGGTTGCTTAAGTCATTCTGGTGCTTTGGGAAATTTTGTATCCTGAGCTTGTTTGCCAGTTAAATAGGGAAGGTTATTTTGTTGCAGATGCTTTGTGTAGGCTATCACTCAAAATATTAACAGTAGGAAGTGTAGACTCTTGGCAGATTTCTCTTGACATTTTTTATTTAGTGCAGAGAAAAGCAGATTGAGGTTCAACACTTAGTGTGTGATGGAAGTCTGTCTCTCTCTCAGTGCTATGTTTCTATATAGCAGTCAAATCCCACGTACTGTACTATATTCTGCCAGGAAATCTGCTAACCTTTCATATAATATGTAATGGGTTTTATAGCCAGTGCTGCAGAGCCATTTTCCATGCAGCAGGATTTTCAGCTATTATTTTCTGCTGCCTTGGTAAGGTTTGCAGTGGTTCTTTCTACAGTGCCAGATGTTGTACTTTAAATGGGAAATTATATACTCTTCTCCTGCTTATTGAGCAGAGAGAAGAATAATCTACTTTTAAAACCTAGCTGGGAGAGACTGCTAGAAATGCCAGGTTTAAAGAGGCAGATCAAGTGTGGGAGATGAGAAGGCAAGACAAAACTTGCCTGAATGTGATGATGAATGCTAAATCTCAACTGAAACACAGTTGATGTACTGACATTAAAGGGAGTGTACTGAATATATAATCATTGTGGATGTGTGCATGGGGTTTTGTATTGTAAAATAATCAAATAAGTAGTTCTTTGTACATACATTTACTGACACTGATGAGAATCTCAGGAGAGCTCTATTCATCTATATTTAAAGAGGTGTCAGCCCAATTACGTGCTGTAGTGTTTGTCTGTCTATTCCTGAAGGAACGCAAGGTCAGAATAATATTATTTTGGTTAGCACTTCTGTGGGTTCCTTAATCTACATATCTTGAAGCATTTTGCAAATATTAAGCACTTAATTCAGTAGCATCCCACAGGGCTGTGTTCACAGGGATGGTGATGCACGGATTATAAATTTCAAGTTAAAGAGTCCCTCATGAATACCCCTGATGCCCAACTGGCCACGCCTGGCCTGCAGGTTCTTTCTACTTGGCCTATGGTTTTTTCCTGTAAGGTGCTGGGGAGCAGCTGGTTGGCCATTGTCTGCAAACCGAACGGAAGAGAGTACAACCTTGGCTGCATGACCAGGGGCCACCACAAAACTGGCCTCTGGATGCTGTAGCTGCAGGGATTTGGCCATTCTGCTGCGAGGCATGAGAAGAGAACCATAAAGGAACACATCAAGCATAGTATTAATTCTCATTAGTAAGCAACACACGTGACACTGAGAATTATAGTTCTAAGAGGATACATCTTTTGTCTTTCAGAAACTTCTAAAACATACTGATAAATTCAGAGATGATTTGGGCCAGGCTCTTTGTAGCATTTTCTACTAGATAGAGCAACTTTCAGAGTTGTCTATATGCCTGTGTGTTGCTGTTCTTTGTGCAGTTTAGGGCAATGGTGAGAGATCTAGATAAAATTTTGCTCTGTGCAAGTTAGAGAAAAGACTATCAACTTCTCTACTGGGACTGCTGCTTCAACAAAGAAAGTGTCACCTGAATGCAAAATCTTGTCACTTTTGCCTTTCATCTTCTGGTAGCTTGAAACAGCTTTTCTGGTCACCATCATCTCCTTCTGCTACTAGTATGCACTCTGTAAACCTCTCCTGAATTAAGTCTCTGTTGCTTTAATTAACCTGGTATATGAACATTATTTGAGTTTTACATCTCATGTAAAAAAGTCACACTGGCATGAAATTGAAGTAACAGATTGGTGCATCAGACCCTTAGTTTCTGTCTTGAGGCAGAGTTTCTGTCTGTGCTGGCAGTGTTGATCTTGCTTGCATCTTAGTTAATTTTACATCTACTCTTTTTTGCTCACTTCTTTATTAAAATAGCACCTTTGGACACTTGTATCAATTTTCCTTTTTAATAGGCTAGATTTGATCCATGCTGTTGTTGACAGATGATTCCCTGTTAAGTATTCAGGCACTACCACGTTTTTCTCATGTCTGGATTTTCCCACTTGTTTCTGTTTGTAGGAAGCTCCAGCTCTATCTGAAGCTAGCTAGCACTGCTGATGCTCGCTGGGCAGTGCAGTCATTCAGTAGGTCTGCAGGCCTGTTTACACTGCTCTTTCTAATCATGTCAGATTTGTAATACCTGTCAAGCTTGCTCAACTGAGGTGATACCGGTGATGTGAAAACTTTGTGATTTTGCCATGAGAAAACACCACCAGGTTTTTTTGAAGACAGTGGCAAGAGTATGTCATACCGATCTCATAGAGGTTTTGTTTACTGCTTTTGGAACCTACTGTGATTTCTTGAAGTTTGGAGGTGAAAACAGTTTCTGAAATTGTTATGTGATTTTTCTGTAGCATCAAGGCTGTGGTGGGGGCCTTTTAAGTCCTGTGCTTGTCCTGTTCCCTGTTGGTGAGGCAATGCAGCAGAGCCTGGGAATAGGAGAGGGCTGGGAGGCAGCTGGAATGCAGGCTGTCTGCATGTGGCCCTTCCCAAGGATGAAATTTCCCACTGCAGAAATGAACAGAAAATCTCCTTAAGGCTACAGGGTAGTCAGACTTCACATTTCCCAGATTGAATTGGTTTTAGTTCAAGTATCAGTTGTGGTGAGTGAGTGACATACTTGGGAATAAGGCAGAGATCTCCTGAGATCTAGTCTTCAGTACTAGTTACTGGACAATACACCTTCCTGTGGGAAGATGGATGATCATTAGTGCTGTAGGAACAGATCAACAAATACAAATCAGTTCTGCTGAAGCCAGTGAAACTGTTAATTTATATCAGCTGAGGATCCATTCCAACACGGGTATATATAAGGGACTTTAACTCCACAGGAGCTATGCAAATAATAATCTTATATAAAAGACAGAGATTACAGTGGCTATCTTATCTAAAAGATGTCAAGATTTTCACAGAAATCTGAAGTTTATAAAACTGAAGAAACAGTGTAATACTAAAATTGCATTCTGTGATGCTCCCTAAAAAAGCAGCTAGCAATATGTAAGGGAATACTTGTAAACTGAAAACATGCGGTTAGGCATATATGTACAGCTTCCTTATCTGTAACACTGAATTCCCCTCAGTACTTTCAAAGGAAGAGAGATCAGATAAACAGCAGTTACCATGTGGGAGAAAAAAAAAAAAAAAGGAAAAAATACTGATTTCCAGTGTGTTTTATTTTTATTGCAATATGGTTTGCAAAATTTGTCTCTAATATGGTTTTAGAGTTGTAAGTTAACAGAAGAATTATGTGAAGGGGATTTAGATGTGAAGGCAGCTTTTCCTCTCTGTTAATGAAACCTTTCTTACAGGCTGTTCTATAATTACACTTGTGGCTTGCTGGATGATGCCTTGTTCTCATATGCAAGTCATTTGATTCCTCTGGTGCCTTATAACACTCGAGAAGCATGGACTCTTGCAGTGTGACTCATGCTGTATCTTATTTTACTGCATATTCTATATAAAGACTTTATTTGAACGGTGAATTGATACACAGTATCAAAGTGGCAATAACAAGCTTTGTCTGTCTTGCTTCATGACAGAGAAAGAGCCCTACAAAAATAGACTGAAGTGTAGATAGTTGCAAATTAGTTAGCCCTTCAGTTAAGAAGAGTTCTAACTCTAATATTACCAATGACCTCGTGTTATCTTCTAGAGGGACTGAAAGTCTCATCCCAGCATAGCAGTACACTTGCTTCAAGAATTAATAATTCTTCTTGCTGTCAGAAAAAGGGTCAAGTATAGCAGATTACTTCTCAGTAAAACCTGCCTCTCTTCTATCAGGAGTGTATAAGAGTGCCCATGTGTATTTTTCACGACTGTAGCAGCAGGCGATAGCAATGCATTCCAAGCCAGAGCTGCCTCTTTTGTATGCTTAGCACCTTCAATACTGGTGTCCATAAAAACCTGAAAAAAGGCAACTTTAGAACATCAGTGTGTGGTCATAATGAAAACACTTAGAAGAATTGCTAATAATAAGAATTGAGGTTGCAAAATAAGTTTAGGTTGTAAATATAATAACAGCCAATGAAAATGATTGAAGAGTTTTTCTGTGAGTGTAAGGACTGGAAAAGCTTATTTCCTTTTCATTTTTTCTCTTTCCTGCTACCAGTACTTACTATAACTTCCACGATGTATCTACTTGATAGTGGACAATATATGTGGCGTTTGAAGTTATACCTGCGGGGATGAGCCAGCCGGTGCGTGTGTGTACAGACTGGTCAGCTGGCTGTTACCCAGTGAAGGGGGTGACAAAGAGTGCTGCTCTCTTTTCCCTTAGCAGTGACACTGTATTTGGAACCTCGCTCCTATCACTAATTTTTATCTAGCTTCTAGGATGTTATTTGAGCACTATCTCATATTTGCTTAAAGTTTTTCCACTGAAATAAAAATTTACTGAGAAGAGGGAGAAAAGGGAAGAGTTTCCTGCCAGGCAAAGTGGTTACATTTCATTGGGAAAGCAGACCAGAAAAACAGAGTCTTTGTACCCGTAGCTGAGTACAGGAGGTCTGGCACATGGTGGCCACAATTATAACACAAACAACAATTAAACTTTGTTTGGGTATGCTTTTAATGAGAAGGTTGGGAAAATTATTAGGGACTGTTCAGTGTAAGAGAAATGTACAGAAAGATAAGTGGACAAGATGCTCTCTTCTCTCAGCTGCTGCTCAATGGCCAGAGCCAGGGTTGTTTACTGCTTGCTCCTAGCAAGACCTTTTAAAAAGATTTTTGTAATGTCCTCATTGAGTCTCTTTGAATTTTCAAAATGTACTGGTGCAGTAAAATGCATTCGTCTTCATTTGATAATCTACAGAAATTATTTAAAATCATAGTGCAGTAATATTGTGCACTGTTATGTTTCCTACTCTACTGAAAACCAATTTAGTTTGCTCTCCATGTAAAAGCAGCGTATTTATCTAGTACTGCTGTTTGCTTTGTGTAAATATTATCCCATGTAATACATCGTTTCCAATGGGTTTGGAACAAGAACAGGCAGGGTTCACGAGAAGCAGGTGGTGGGGCCTCCCCAGCACAGCCTGACTTATTTATTTTAGTACCTTTTTGTCATTCTTTAAGCAAACAAATAAAACATGATTCCATAAAGAAGAAGCAGGAAATTCACTAAGAAGTGAACAATTGAAAGCAATGGACTAGAAAGTTGTTTTACTTTCAAAATCAATGATTTTCTGTATGTCCTGGCTGTATTAAACATATCCATCTAGTGGGTTAGGTTGAGATTTCAATATGCTAATGAAATTAATTTTAGCCATGTGTGAGGGGGTACCCAGAAGAAATGTCTGTTTGCCCAAGTGGAACAGAAACATAGAAGTTAAAAAAAAATGATTCAGAACCTAGTGAGCTTGCTATCAAATAGATAAATTTAAAATCAAGTGCAAGTTTTAGAATATACTTTGAACAGCCAGGTCTTTCAGAATGGCAAACCAAGTGCTAGGAATGTTTCACTGAGAGCATCTTTTAGACAGTTTGACAGAAGTTGTCTCTCGCTGAGAGGCCAGTGCTTGGGCATTTGAGCTGGCAGGTTTTGGATGCTTGGGCTTGGCAAATTGTGTTTGGAGGATTCTCAGTGCAGGAATCTGCTTTCCTCATTGCCCCTCAGGTGTGGAATTTCCTTGCCAAATTGCCTCACAGAACTGCTGTGTTGTTGCATATGTGGTATATGGCCAAGTTTAATGGTCTGTTAGTGAATCTTCAGCAACGCCCTTTCTCTTTCTCTTACAGTTGATTGTCTACAGTCTTCCATCATCATCATTTGTGTGGTCCTTCCATGTAAACTTAATAGTAATAACTGTGTCTCTTTGAATCTAGTTATGTCTAATTAAACCTCTGTTTGGGATAGTGTTGGCTCAATTCCTTTATTGGTTGCATCCCTTATTGGTGGTATAGCTTTAGTGCAAGCATGTAACAAATGTAATTCTTTCAGATGGAAGAGTGTTTCCTAAGGCATTTTGGTTTCAGCCTTTGGAGGTCTGTCCTACAATGGATGCCAAAGTTGCAAAGAACTTCTTGTTCTCAGTTACCTCATGCTCTCATATAATCTTACTTGCTTTATTTGAACAAAAATCCCTGGTGAAACATCCTCTTCTTGTATTTAGTTAATTTGTGCTGTTCTGCACCTTTTGTGTTGTGCCACTTGCCTGCTTGCATCCTGCCTCTGAGGGTACTGTGAGCCTTTCTGCGCAAGAGGAGGGAGAGACAGGTTCTGACCTTTCTTTTTGTGTGTAGAACTTAGCAAAGCTGGATGCCAGTCAAGCTGATTTCAGGGCTCTGCTGGACAGAGGAGACTGATATGATGGTATATGCTTCTCCTTCCACCTCTCTTTCTTTTTCTGGGAGGATTATTATTCAGTGTCGTTCAGTACTATACCCTTCATTATCTTGTGAGTTTTCTCCATTTTTTTTCATGCTCTTCTTGTTTCATTTTTCTCTTTTGGTTATGTGTAGGTTCAGCCTTAATATATCTTTACTATTGTTTCCACTTAAGAAAATTTACAGTGTATCTTCATTACTGTGCCCAGCTGCGTATTTCAAATGCTCTTTTAATCTTGATGATAGATAACATGATAGATCATAGTGAGAATGAAGGCTGATAATGAGGAATGAAAATCAAGGGGACCATTTTTTGTGATTATATATTGTACTGTGAAAAAAACTCCCATTCAAAAAATGAAATAAATAGAAAACAAAGGCTTTTTGACCATCTTTGTGTCTCTCCTCTGAACTCGTTCCAACAGGTCCGTGTCTTTTTTTACGTTGGGGGCCCCAGAGCTGGATGCAATACTCCAGGTGGGGTCTCACGAGAGTAGAGTAGTGGGGGAGAATCACCTCCCTTGACCTGATGCTGATGCTTCTTTTGATGCAGCCCAGGACACGGTTGGCTTTCTGGGCTGCAAGCCCACATTGCTGGGTCACGTTGAGCTTCTCAGCAGTCAACATCCCCAAGTCCTTTTCCTCAGGGCTGCTCTTAATCTGTTCTCCGCCCAGCCTGTATTTGTGCTTGGGATTGCCCCGACCCACGTGCAGGACCTTAAACTTGGCCTTGTTGAACTTCATGAGGTTTGCACGGGCCCACCTCTCCAGCCTGTCCAGGTCCCTCTGGATGGCATCACTTCCCTCCAGAATGTCATCCACACCACACAGCTTGGTGTCATCAGCAAACTTGCTGAAGGTGCACTATATCCCGCTGTCCATGTCTCCAACAAAGATGTTAAACAACACTGGTCCCCATACCAACCCCTGTGGATGCCTCTCGTTGCTGGTCTCCACTTGGACGTTGAGCCATTGACCACAACCCTTTGAGTGCAACCATCTAGCCAACTCCTTATCCACCGAGTGGTCATTCCATCAAATCCATGTCTCTCCAGTTTATAGAGACAGGGATGTAATCCGGGACAGCGTCAAAGGCTTTGCACAACTCCAGGTGGATGATGTCAGTTGCTTTTATGAAGTATCCTCATTATTTTTAGGCACAATTGAGTAGAAACTGTCACTCTGAGGAATTGTCCATGAAAAGGAAGCCTTTAATATTAGAAGAGTATTGGAAGTTGATTTGTGCTTGTTTCTGTGAGAAGCAAAAGCACAGTGTTAGACTGACCCCACTGAACACATTAATAGGTTTATATTGATTATGGAGGAATTAATATTTAACCCAGAGTTTCGTTCCAGATGAAAACAAGTTTCTAGACCTACGTACTTCTGTGCTTAGAGGTTGTAAATATGAAAAGCAGAGTTAAAGATCAGCTCACCATTTTGCTTTTTCTTTATTTGTTTCAAATCTCCTTGTAAAAAAAATACAAGGGGAGGGAAGAAAAGAAGCTGTTTATGAACAATGAATAAAGCCACTGGTGCACACAGTGTCAACATAAGGCCAGTGTGTCATTTAAGTTGCACTTAAAACCTATTTTTAGGACTTGAGTACTGAACAGACCTTGTGATGACCTTACAGAATTTCGCTACAGAGGAGCATGACTTCAACCCGCTGTGTCAGAGCACAGCTGATGCTAGAAGGTTTGCAGCTTTTCTCTGTCTTGGTGGTACATATGTGGTTCCACATACATTTCTTCATATGAAGCATTTTTCATAACATTCATGCCAAAATATGTTTGTCATGTATATCAGGCCTTCTGTATGTGTAAGGTGGCAATCTCAGGGTGGAACAGTAACTTGGTTTAGAGGCTCTTGTTGACTTCTGACTTCTCTAGTACACACAATCCTTGCTTTTTGCTTGGCCTGCAGATTAAGATATGTGATCAGAATCAAGACACGTATGTTGCTGCAATTACAGAATTTACCATTCTGTCAAAGCACTTTACAAACATGAATGTCTTCCTGGTGTGACCTTTTGTCTCAGCTGAAGCTCTGCTCCAGAGAAATGCTAAAGATCAGTTCAGCGAGGCATACCATATGGAAGAAATAGTGTATGAGGCAGCCCATAGCTGCCCAGATGAGGAGCTGAACAAATCCAGCCTCATCCTGTATTGGCGAGTTTCATATTACCTGTCTGTGAGCTTCCTTGTACACTGTCATCTTGCACAGCATGCCCAAACTGAGCTCACTTGAAAGAGCACATCTTTGCTTCTCCCCTCGTTAAGATACACTTCTGAAAACAGGTGTGACTGCCTGAGGGTAAAAAGTAGTATTTTGTCCCCAGAACTTTAGGAAATTGTTCTTGGAACAGATTTCCCTTTTGCACGACCCATGAGAATGATGCCAGACTTAGCTTGATCTGAGTGCTGTCAATGTAGGTTTAAAGGTTGGATGTAGTGGTAAGAAAAATTATGCTAAAATGGTACCTTCTTCTTAATTGTTCTGCTCTTTGTTTTTGAGACATGTCCACTGGCTTTGCTAATAAAGATGCAGGTTTACAATATTTAGTGTCAAAGAACAGTTTGAAGAGGAGTGAGGTTCTGTTCTGCCACTTACATAATTCAGAAAATTCCAGCTAAGGTGTGATTTGCTGCCTCTCTCCTACAAGTGATAATGAAAGGGAAAGAAAGAAGAGCACAGCTTGATTTTCTGATCTTGTATTGAGTTTGAAGCACTACCGCTGACAGTCATTGACATCATCTGATTGTAAAGTGAACAAATTCAACACAGATATCACTGTGAAAAAGTAAATATGGGATTGTATAATGTTCTTTTTCAGCCACTTTTAGAAACTTGAACTTCACAGTAAAGGTGGTTAAATTGTTACATTTTTTTCCTATGAATACATTATCTATTCTATGATTACACAAGTGTAGTAAAAGAAAACACATAAATCAAATGGACTGTTTGTTCCACTTTACCTATTTTCTTTGTCCTCTTTTAAGTGTATGCAACCTTTCCCACCCCTCCCAACCAAGTCTTGTCTCCACCCAACTGCATTTCCTGAGTGGATGCCTCTAGGAGACAGAATCGGAGGGCTGCATTATGTCATTTCTATATTTAAATTAGATGGAGCAGAATAGGCTGTGTAATTTGTTTAATCACTGCTTATGCTCTAGTTTCCTTGGATTTGATTTTTTGCAGTGCAGTCTTATCTTCGGGTTTCTATCTGGTAGCCAAGCCTGCTATTTGGCATGATTTCAGGGAGCTGGGTGTATTTCTCTTTTCGACTAAGACTCAAGGAGATTCAGTGATCAAGCAAATTCTGCACACAGAGCTTATCAAGTATGATAAATTGATTTAAGTGGAAAAGTGACAGGAAAACATAAACCTCCAAAGCAAAGAGATCAGATAAAATATAAAGCAGAGTTGATTAGAGCCATGCAGAAACATTCAAAAGATGGTAAATAGGTAAATAAATGGAAAAGATGCAGATTCATCTGCTATTATGTAAACTATACTAATTCTAGGATCAGGATTCAGCAATTTCAGTACAGGCATTTCCTGTGTTTTATCTAAATATGACTAAATGGTACTTCACTTCTGCTATTTCAGGCCTTGTCTATCTCATTTTAATGACTTGATAGACTGTCGTATACAAAACAGGCTCTGTTCAGTAGAGTCATGGTAAGATCTTCACATGGTTTATTTTCTGTTTTCCCATAATACATAAAGATATGTTTTCGTTATTGTAGGATTATTTTTTCCTGATTTCTTTTTATCCTTCCTTTAGAAATACCTCAGTTCTGTTCTCTTGCCTATACTGTGACAATGAGTATATATATTCTGTGAATGACAAAGGCACGTATTTAGTATAGACAGGATACTTAGTTTTCTAGAGTGAAGCACCAGCTTCAAGCAATGATTTGCTATTCAGGTGTTAAACAGCCATGGGTCACGTCCTTTTTGTGATTTCCAGTTAAGTGGCATTGACCTGAAATGTATGGACATTTTCTGATTGAGCTTGCTCAGAATAAATATGCTTACTAATTTGTGAACGTGCTAAGTAGTGGCACAGGTTGCCCAGAGAAGCTGTGGATGCCCCATCCCTGGAGGTGTTCAAGGCCAGGCTGGATGAGGCTTTGAGCAACCTGGGCTAGTGGGAGGTGTCCCTGCCTATGGCAGGGGGGTTGGAACTAGTTGATCTTTAAGATCCTTTCCAACCCAAACTATTCTATAGTTTGAAGTCAGTATCTGAAATCAGAATTATGCCAGAGTCTTCTGTGGGTCTTAGCACATACTATTGGGCAATAGCAAGTGTGTTGTTTGGTTTCCCATTTGTAACAAGATTTGTGTAAAAAAACAACTATGAATATGATTATCAGGGTTGGTTTAGTTTTTGGGTTTTGTTGGGTTTTTGGGAGGTTTTTTTGGGTTTTGTTTTGTTTTGTTTTCTGTGAAGTTCTGTAAGAACCTTAGGCACTTTTTATTGGAAAACACTAACAGATAGCAGGCAGATGACCTGAGATTTACCTGTCAGTTAGTTCAGTGAAGAGCAATCTTTGGAGCATCAGATCTAGAAGCAAAGGTCTAGACTTTGGGACAGCAATCTCTCCTCAGTTTGATGGGTGAAGAGAGGGTCCAGAGATCTTCAGGGGCTCTTTCACATTTCTCCCTATTGTTCTGGAGAAAAGAGAAGAAGAAACAATACACCATGGGAGTGACGCACCCTTGTGAGTAATGCTCACAAGGGAGGTGGTTCATTACCAAAATGGTGCGGCTGGCGTAGTCAGCTTAGAGGAAGAACAGAGTTGTACTG
Source organism: Pterocles gutturalis (assembly GCF_000699245.1). NCBI lineage: Eukaryota > Metazoa > Chordata > Aves > Pterocliformes > Pteroclidae > Pterocles > Pterocles gutturalis. The sequence continues at coordinate 68,258 of NW_010120518.1, forward strand.
AGAGCATCAATAATCAATTATTTATTTTCAAAAGAAAATAGAGAAGCTGGCCCATGTTGTCAGGCTACAGCATGTATTCCCCGAGAGAAACTATTGCAGCAGTGTGGACAGCTAGTACAGGAGGATTGCAGAACTCAGGTAATAGTCAAAATAACAACATCTGATAGAATAGTTACACAAGGTTTTGAAAAGCAAGTGTGGAAAGGGCACCTTAATGTTTGGCCTAGGATTTCTCTAACTGAAATGAATTATTCTGTGTTACTCACAAGTCTGCAAGTAATGCAGGCTCTGCCTTGTCACCTTCTCTACTGCCAATGGTAGGCAGAACAGGAGGCAGCAGAAGTGTATCTGGTTAAAAGTGACAACTGTGGTTGAGATTGTAAGTGGGAGAGAAAGAGGAGGTGAAAGAGAGAGCTCATGTATCCAACCAAGCAGCTGTTGAGGTGCTACAAACCTTCTCCAATGTTACGTGACACTCACTTCCTAGTATCTGGCCACATGTAGGTTTACCTTGGGGTGGTGAAGCATCAGAAGCCTGACTTGACTCCCTAGTGCTACAAACCATCACTACCTGGGTCCTTGTTACACAGTCCATCAGATACTCTTTGCTGACTGGAGAAGTGCCACAGCTGGGGGAGTATCTGGTGTGGAACCTGTGTTCAAAGCTTTATACCCAGGAGGTCTTCCTTCATCAGTCCTGAGTCTTTCCTGTTAGAGTACTGTGGTTTTACTACACAATGCACGTGGAAGATGTCAAAAGCTCATCTATTTTCTTCACATCTACCTGTCTTGTTTTGGAGTGTTTTTATTGTATAGATCTCTTTTGTGTTCCTTCTTTCCCTTTAAGCAGGTATTAACTCTTCAGTACCTGCAGCAGAAGAGAAGGGACAAACTACAAATACATTTTATATACCTTATGTACACTAGAAAAATTTGTAAGGAATTTAGAGAAAGCTTGCATCAGAATTATAGTAATTGCCTTTCTAAAAGTTAGCATATAAAAATATACCAGGTTATGTTCACAGAGTAGAAGATCAGTTGTAGTCATTAAAACCTCTGAGACTAACTGCAGCGAGCTGTGAATAAAGTCTAAATAAGAGCATGTGAAGGAACACACTGAAAAGCCTGACAATGAGTGGCCTTAAAAACTGTTGGTATGAAAATTCACCCACAGCACCTCCCCAGTAAGGCAAGCGTGTGATTCTCTTTCTTCCTTTTCTCCCACCCCCAACTGTTCCTTGTCAGCGCTGTTTTGTGCTTTAGGCTATATCAGTGGCTGAAAAGGTCGTGTTAATTTTCACCACTGCATGGATGTGAGGTGGTCAGTAACTGGAAGAAAAAATACTGTCTTTATTACTCGTGCTGTCAGATTAGATGCAGGAAGCGTCTGATCTTTCAGCTGTTGCGTGATAGAGTTTATAAATCAGTAGAAATCTGAAGACAGAGTGAATAGGTCACTGAATGTATTTTTAAAACCTGCTGTCATGTAGGATTTATGGAACTTGAAGACTTCTGGTAATAAACAAGCTTATGATGATTTGATAGCTGTTGTTTTCTTTCATAAGGAAAGCCTTTCCAGAGTTCATACCACCAGTGGAATACATTTTTTTAAAGCCTTTTATAAATATTTAGCCTGTTAATCTTCAGGATTATTTTCAATGCCACCTACCAGTATGATTTAACTTATTGCATTTTCTTTTCGTTTACAGACATTATGGTAACAGGACAGGTCTCACAGTCAATATTGTGTTTTCCTCATTATCTCAGCTTTGAGAAGTCTCATGCCTGGAACTTCATTACTCAATGTGATACTGTGAATCTTTATCCAGTTACTTACATCTTTATTTGGATACTTAGATTTCTGTGACTTCTTGACAAATAAGTGTCCCTTGATATTTAGTTTGGCTGATGCGGTGACACAATTTCACGTGTAAATTATACCTCCTATGTCAGTCTGCACCTCACCGAGGTATCTTCATGGGAGACCATGTGTAGGCAATCATATCATCCTTCCCTCCAGATATCCAGATGTAGAAGGTTGTTTCATTTATGTAGAGGCCCCCTGGAGGACTCTGAACAAGTGAGCTTTCTGAGGGCATGTCTTGAATTAGTGCCTCTTCTGGTAATGCTGCCTGAACGCCTTCACATGCAAGACTGCTCACTGGGCGTGCTGTGTCAGACTCCTGCACATCCAGGGCAGCGTGGGACCTTCATGTGGAAGATGACAGAGTCAGCACTCTGTTTTTGTTCCTGGTGGGCTTTGGCATCCTGAGCATGAGGTGTGGCTGAATGGGGTTAGGTGCCTCCTTTAAAGTCTTGTTAGCAATTCTGGCTTATTCTGCCTGTAGGTATTTTTGTTAAGCTAGACCCCCAAATTTTTTGGAAGTTATATGGTGTGTTCTCTGTTTCGTTTTGTGAGAAGAATAATCAGGAAAAGTATTAGAGAATTAATTGAAAGGGAAACTGCCATGCAGTGTATGATGACTGTGGACGTTGTATAGGAAATAAAAGAGAAAATTGCTTTCTTCCTACAATTCAAGTTTCTTATCAAGGTGGATTAAATGTGGACTAATAATGTATTTCTGGGAAAATGCTATTTTGGGAAAAACAGAACAAAGAAACTAATATCATCTGAATAGTGAGGAAGAAGAAAAGAAAAAAACCCTATCAAATCTGATTTTATCATATCCCAAATGAAACATTTCAATTTCTAAATCACATTTCAAGACCAAACTCTGTAGAAGGTAAAACAAAATGTTTATCCACTGTTTGAATAAAATGTTATTTCAACCCCTTGTGACATACTTTCCTTTTCTTTCATTTGGCCAACAGAAATGAGTTTTCCCTTTGTTTTATGTATGTGATTTACTAGTTGAACTGAGGAAATAATTGTTTCTCACATTTTTCCTCTTGCTGAGTTCCAGGCATAGGACTGGATGTAGAGTTTGAGAAAGTGAATGGTTTGGGAAATAAAATAGGAGAGTTTTATCCTCAAATGGATTAGCATTTGTTTTGTGTAACTGACCAGGGATATAACATAGTTTTGCTGCTATGAATTTTCAGTTGGATTATGGGTGAGACTTAAATAATATGTTACTAAGCTTTAGGATGTAATAGTTTATCTAAAAATAGGATTGGATTATAAAGATTAATGTAATCTTTGTAGTTTTTGTTATTATTTAGAATGCAAGACATTCAGTCTTTAGTGCTAGAGTTGATGATATTTTCATATCAATTTCCAAAAAAAATAAATGTTAAGAGGATAATTCAAGCATGTGTTAAAGTCCAGCAGACAAAATTCTAAAAATGAATACATCTGAACGTCTCCATAGAGCAAAGGATAGAACTTTAAAATTGTACTATGAGGGAAATTTTCTGTCTCAATTATTATGTGTGCTTAGTTGAAAACTACATGAATTTCATCTGGTTGGTTGTTCACATTCAGCTCACTGCACACCCTAAGGACTGCATGACACGTTATTTACGCTGATCATCAGCATCCTTGTTGCACAAGCTTGTTTTCTGACAGTTCCAAAAGGGAATAATTGTTTACCCTTAAGCATGACAGTAATACAGCATGATTGAAAACAAAAACGTGTCACTTATTCATTGAATTATTTGTATTTGATAAAAGGACATTTTTTTTCCTTTGGTGTTACTTTTTAGCTTCTGTGAATTTCTTAAGCCCTAAACAGGTCTTTGAACTTTATTGATCATGTCACCAGCATTCACTGAATAAAAATACCAGTTACTGACATTAGTTACAATTATGTAGTTTACAGTGGTACAAGGGACTTTATTTTTACAGTTACGAAGTTTCATCTGATAATACCGTTTCTGTGTGTGTGTGTGTGTGTGTGTGTATAACACACACATAATGTGAGGTGCTGGGTTTGTGTATTTCATAACCTTGTATTTTCTGAAGACCAAACTTAGTGTCTTGGAATGAAATGTTTGGAATTTTTGCACTAAATCCTGTATATTTCAAATCTGACACCAAAATACTAGTGGTACATGGTTCTCATGCATCCTTAGTGAACTGCCTTGTCTTCATCTCTACAATAAAGTAGCTTTCTAGTTTGAGTTCAGCTGAGTGGTGTAATTTCAAATGAGCTTTAAAACAGCCTTTATGGGAAATAGCACAACTAAGTGCAATATAGAACCCTCAAAGTCATGCTTTGGGGAAGATGAAGGAGGGCACTGTTTCAGCACAACTTTTGTTAAAATAAAGGCAGTGTGTTCCAGTCAAGAAAGCAGGCCTTGTAGCATTAAAGAGTAAAGACATGTCTGACTGCTTCAGATTGCTTGTTTGCTTACGAAGCACAAGGCAGCAGACGCACAAATGTAAATACCACATCATCCATTGAATGGCTTTACACATCTGTACCTGACTGAATGTGCATCACTATCTTTCAGAAATATCGACAGTATATGTCTGGACTTCTCACTCCTCCTTATGGAGTTATGGAAACAGGCTCCAACAATGACAGTAAGTATGAGAAAATGGACGTCAGATGTTAGAAAAAAGAGAAGAAAGGGGAAGATTAGAGTCCTCTGGTTTAGGGTGTTGGAATTTAAATGTTAAATTCAGTTCAGTATTACGACTGTATTAATACTGCATATAGCAGGAAATACTTTGGAACTTGCCTAACTGCATTCCCAACTGTATACAAGTGTACACAGAGCTGTGCACAAATCTGCACTATGAGCCAGACCTGTTGACTAAAGCATGCTATATGATGTCACGTAACATTGAACTGGTTATAGGTGGTACGTGAATTCCATGGAATGTAGCCATGAGTCCTGCTAGTAAAAGAAATATAACAAAAAGTGGCTTATTCTTTTCAGTTAGGGCGGGCTACACGACCTGCTTGAGAAGCTAGGTTACTGCTTGGGCAGACAGCCTGCAGTAAACATGCTGCTGTCTGACCTTAGTTGCATAGCTAAATACATTTGAGTATGTTTCTGCCTCATGAGAAGCTGTCAAACTATGGAATAGTGCTGTAGACAGGAATCCAAGGGCAGCCTTTGGAACTCATCACTTCTGTAAATCAAGGTACTTTTATTTAGTTGGCAGAGGTTTATTTAGATACCAACCAGGACAATAGCTGGCAATTGCACCTGCATATTTTGTCCCATATGTTATGTGTTCAATATGTTCTAGTTGTGAAACAATAGCATAGCATAGCATAGCAATGTGAGTTAGTGCAAACTCAGTGTCACATTTGACTTTCAGGTACTGAAACACAGATAATGTTAAATGACAAAACATGAATAATTCCTGTATACATACTTCAAATGTTAAGTTGTGAGAAAGTACTATGTTTAGCAAGCTGTTTATAGTATTTACGCAAGTTATCTTTTTGTCTTTTTTGTGTTCACAAGAGAAAACTATTGTCTGAATAAATCATAAATTAATCATAGATTAATGTGCATGTTATTAAAGTATTGAACCCTCCAATTCCCTGTTCTATTGATAAATATCTCCAATGTTACTTAAAGAATGTACAGTATGTATTTATTTTCTGTATTCTTTTTTTAGGAATGCCAGATAAGGACAGTATGTCAAGCAGTGCTCTTTGCCAAGTTTCTAAAAATTGTAATAAGGTAAATCACACCTAGTTTTGCCTTTGTTTTTTTGATGTGGAGGGGCAGAATTCGGTAATGAAAAATGCAAAAGTACAGCAATAAATTGAAAAGAACCAGGTGCAAATGCAAAGCATGTGGTTGATGCATGTGAGTACAGTATACAAATTATAAGGATGCTTTAGACATTGTGTCACATAACTGGTTCAGGATCAGCATTATTAGAAAGCATACTGCTGCCAAAAGTTACAATCTGGTTTTCCTGTCTTTGTTGGAAAGGTGATGAGGGTGAAGAAGAAAAGCAGCACTATAACAAGACCAGTGCGTAGCCAGTGGATCATAAAATTCATAATTAAATCTTATTTTAAGGCTTAACCGATGCATGGGCATTGTTCTGGCCCTTTGCTCAGGGTGAATTTTCTCCTGTGTTCAAAGAGCAGCTTTATGTCCCAGATCCCCTTTGCAAAATAGTTCTGTGCCTTCAGTCTCATCGGATGAGGACCTGCATGAAAGAACTCATGAATTCTATGCTGGATTTGAAGTAATTATAATAGTGGGAAAAAATAGTATCAGGAATTGCTGTAAAGATTAGTAAATTTTAGAGTTTTTTATGGTGACAGTAGAAAAGTTACAGTAATAAACAGATGCTTGAGTGCCTTCTTTCTGGACATAGGAACTTGATTGGATGCATTTGTGTGATGTCTTTAAAAGGTTAAAGGTATTTTTGTTACACAAAAACCATCTCTTGACTGCAGATAAAGACAATGAATATTTTAGCATGTTTCCTTAATGCAAAAATAACTAGTTCCACCTCTCCCTATCTGTCTGTCCTGCTTCCTTAAGGGTACTGACCTTTCTTAATTGTCACATTCAGCCTTTATTAAATGTATAAATGTAACTGTATGCAGTTCCTTTTTCTAGAATCTTATTCACTAATTCTATACCACTTCCTGACACAGCTTTATCCTGTAGGAAAATAAACATTTTTCTGTGCACTGAGTAGTAATTCTTAGATACTTAGATAGCACCTTTCATTCTGCAAGCATTTTACAAACAGTTATGAATTAAGTCTCAGTTGTTGCCATTTCAATACTACACTTGGAGTTAAGCCAGATCAGGGGTCTTGCTTGACCTCTCAATGAAAGCACCAGGCATAGAATTCAAACTAAAAGATGTTCTAGTATTTTCTGAGGCAGATAGAGGTAACAGATAGAGGTAACAGATAGAGGTAGCAAGGTGAAAACATTTGTCTTTCCTAGAAGGTGATATTCCCGCAGTAATGGGCAATGATGCTTGGCTAAGAGCGGTATACACTTTCAGGTACAAAGTATCTTAGAAACTGAGCAAAATCTAGCAATTAGTACTGCTTCCAATAGCCGGGCTTTTCTAACACTACAGCGCTCTTCCCTCACAAAGTAATGTTCACCTGGGTAGGAGACAGAACTTGGCTGGGGCAAGCTCAAACTGTTCAATGACTTTCACAGGAATAAGGTCCTTTGCAAACCATATTACTTCCTGAGACACATATGTAAAGCAACCATCCTTCTCCCTCCCACACTGTCCACACTTCTGTGGAGGGAAGCTGAGAGAGTAAATGTGTGACAGATGCTTGTCACCTTGTTTTATCCTGGAGGAGCTCAGACAGTCCCATGACAAATGTGGCAGAAGAACCTACACAGCACAGAAATGGTTCATGAATCCTAGTTCTGTGTTTTCGCCATATGGCTGTGGTTCTCTTCAGTTATGTTAAGTGAAAGGTAAACACAGCAGAGATAAATACCCAAGTGTTTTGTTTACTGCATGCAAGTTTAATTCCCACAATTTTAAACTATACAGCTGTTACAGTGCTTACACAACATGCTGATCTGCATGCCCTGCAATCAGTTTTGAATGATCAGGGAGATACTGGGATTGCAGGGCCAAATTCCCAGAATTGTTACCAGCTATTTGAAATAGGAGATAAGAGGGTACCAAAAAGCAGCCCTGTGTTTGTAGATTTTATATATTTTGCTTATTTTAGGATGACATGTGACTGTCAAAATTGCTATTACTTCAGGGAAGGGCATTCATCCAGGGAAAGGGAAGTGTTTGCAGGACTTCTTGAGACTACCTTTTATCTTTAGATTGCCATAATGATGCCTGTGGGACTGGCAGCAAATACAGCTCAGAGAGAAGCCTGCAGGCTACTCTGTAATGTCCAGAAAAAGACTAAGTGAGAAACTTTCTGGGATTCAGAGAAAGCTCCTCAAAATCTTTCGTATGGTAAGAAAACATTACACTCTTGGACAGAAGGAGATAACATCTTCAGTAGTTCTGATCATAATGATGCATTTGTTTGGAGGTGTATGTTTGTTTTAATTTTCCAGGGAAGTTTGTAACTACAAATAATTTGCTTCAAATGAAATTTAATATATTCCACTCTTGAAATATTAAGTTTTTACAAACACTGTAATAGGTGATTTTCCATGTTTGGTAATTATTTGAGTTTCATCTTCATAGCTTATTTTTTTTCTCCTGTCATGTTTATTAGTTTTTGATGAGTAACCTAAGATTTTTCTTTTAATACATGCCTTCAGATTTTCTCACCATATGGGGATGTTTGATTTTCCTAGTTCATTAAAATCTATTAAAAAAAATCTATTTGGAGAAGGCAGCAGAGAGATTTTTTTTTTACCAAGCACAAATTCATTTGCATTCAGAGTTACATTATTGCACATCATTTAATGCAATATAGCAGTTAAATTGAGCATAAAATACTGAGACAGAGCATTCTACTGTCCTCAATTATATTTTGGGGAATGGAAACAAAGTCAGTTTAAAGATGGCTTACATAAGGGAAAATAACACAGCTTCGGTCTTTTTAACTAGTCAGTCTAATATCTGTACACTGGTCTCTCTAGCTCTAGTTCTCAAAAATTCTCATGGGGTAGAGTTGGATATAGCTGGATCTGAGATGAATATAACCCTAAAGCCAAAATGACAAAATCAATAATAATTTCAAGTACATTTTTGGAAAAGATACAGAAGAGTACTTAGAACACAGGGGAGATTGGGATCCAGCGTGCAGAGAGAATAGGTAGTGGTTCTGTTTCCATATATTACCAGCAGAGCTGGCAGCAGGGTTGCATGGTGCTTCCCACTACAAGATCCTGTTCTTACAATTTGGCTACTTTTTCACTGTTTACGCTGAATTTGCCATGCTGAGAGTATGCTTCTGTCTGATTTTTAAATTGAGATGGATCAAACTTCTCTGACATTGAGGTTGGGGGAAAATACATAGCACATATTAAATAGCTTTTGCCTCGCTAGCTAGTGATACACTAGCCATCCTGTTCCTTGGACTAGGAGCTCTGCATCTGGGACTTGTTCTGGCAGTAAGGGGTGCCATTTGCGACCCCCTACAAAGTAAACCGTATTGTTAAGCCTTGAAAAATCTCAGTTGAAACTGCATCGCTAGAGGCTCATTACAGTGTAACTCCTGGCTCGTGCGCACAGATGTGCGTTGCGTGTGCAGAATTCCCACGCTGTTCGTCTTTGGTCCTGGGCTGCTTGGACCTTCCTGTGTTGATACTTAATAGTGTGGATTTTCTCGAAGTCATTCATTCTAGTCGCTAGAGCAACATTTTGATTATTATAAAGCCAGACACTAACTGAAAACCACAGTTGTCTCCCCTGTGCTTTTACACCCTCTACTGGTACCTAAGTAGGAAATGAGTGAAGAAATAGCCCATTCTCTGGAAACATGAGCTATATGGTAGTTTTAAGTCAGATGGCGTTGCAGAAATGAGTTGTAGAGACATAAGAATGAATGTGGGTAAGAACAGAGGACAGACCCATCGAGAGGATGAGTCTGCACTCTCATATGGAGTCTGATGCTGAATGCTTTTTTCTACTATCAGTAAATGTCTTAAACTCCTTTGCAAACTGGGGATGCTATGCCTAAGACATCATAGGGACAATCCACAGAAAGAACAGACATCTGTGATTAATAACAATTATTATGTTTATTCAGGTAGTTGATAATAAAAAAAACCTGACTTTGCTAATGATTCAAGCTGAAGTTTATGTTGTTTTCCTAATGGAATGTCCATATTGCAGTTTGCTAAAGGAACCCTCACATCCTCAAGAAACTACACAAAAAATTCTGCTTGAAAGGAAGGCTGAAAAATTAGGTGCTCAAAAGCAGAGAATTTCAAGAATGGAGGCTGACTGAGCACTGTTAATGAAGTCCACTTATCTGTGTTGTTATGTTATGGACTTTAATTCTTTGCATTTATTATGGTACAGACTTTGATTACCTGCTCACTTGTATTTTTCCCGTGACACACTCAATAAAAACAACATCTCACTTCAAAAACCATGCTAGATTTTGTTTTGTACAACTTAATCTTTGTGACTGTTTAAAATCTACATAAGTTTGTGCCTTCTTCATTGAAAGCATGCATCCTGAAAGGAGGAAGGTGCTGCTTCTTCATCTCCTTTGTACCAAGGAAACCATACTGAACAAAGAAGATATAAGCAGATTAAGTTGTGCAAATTCATACAGTTATTCTTGCTGTTAGGTGAATAATATGTCTTTTTTTTCAGAAATCTCTCTCATGCTCTATTTCCATTATGTTCCCTTTATTGTCTTTGGGTTTCTATTGTGCTAAAGAATTGCAGGAGCTCCTCCTAGTGCACGAAGTAATGCTTGAAAAACACAGGGATCAACTTTGTGAAGCTTACAGGCTGAAACGTCCCCTTTATGTTTTTCATGCAATAACTCCAAATCCTCTAGACGGGAGGTTTATTGGAAGTGATTTATTTGAAGATATTTTGTATAGCAAAGCTCCTATAGGATGTGCTGAAATGCTCCTCTGAAAGCCACCTTTTCATCCATCTTCCCTGGTTAATTTGATATGATAAAATGTAAATTCCTTTTCTTTACTGAATTTTCAATAAGGCTTAGGTGCCATTCTGGTTTTTATGCATTTAAATAATGGGAGTGATTGTGAAAACATGATTTGCTACTTTATCAACTCTAAATGCATTTAGTAAAATTATATCAAAAAATATTTTCCATTGACAGAGAAGGACATAACCTAAGGGTTAATTCTCAAAATATTGCAATTTTTAACATGTCTAGGCAAATGAACACTTACTTATTTCAATTTTCAATAACTTAAGTATAGCTCTGGGCATTTGAAAGTACACTGTTTGTAAAGATGACATTACAATTCACTAGATGCAGCCTTGAAGAGCCCACACAAGACACCAGTAATAATTGTGTTCATTCACCATATTAACTACTCTAGCAATAAACACAATAATTTTGCTTCTGATTTCCCTATATTTCAGTTTACTTTTCCCAGATAACCGAGAAGAAAGCTTATCTTCTAACATATTCAGTAAATTGTCAAATGTGGAATTTGATAAAGGATTAACAGAATGGTAAGGGGAATGCTTCACATGCTCATGAAATTGTGAGCCTACAAAAAAGAATAAAAAGAGAGAGAGAGAGCAGGAAAGCAGGCATTGTTCTAGCAAGGTGCAACAACAAGGTGTTTGTTTGTAAGTGGGAGCCTCTCCAACATTCACATGAGAACTCTGTTATGACAGAACTGATTTTCTATGTGGATGCTTTATATAACTGTCCAGTGACATGTGTGCATTAGTTCCTATCCTCCTTAGGCTGTGTGCCAGAGTCAGTTCTCCTATACAATGTTAATGGAGGGCTAAAAAAGTAATTCCCTTTCATTTTCCGTTTTTAAAGTGGTTGCATAAAAGCACTATGTGTAAATATTTCTAAATAATGTCTTCATGCAGTCCTAACTGCACCAATTACTTTTAGGAACTGCTCTGATATTTTGGCACCAATTTCACATATGTGAAAGTAATTTGCTTAGAGGTCTGTTCAAGTTCTCCATTGTGCTCTAAGTGGAAGTGCTCAGGGTTCAATCATTATCTCAGCCTGTAACAATTTCGCTTGTGTAGATGGTATGCATATAGTCCCTGGCAATGAGTCACATGGTGACAGCGTATGGCAGGAGAGATAACAAAAACAGGAGTGTGAGATGAGTAGGAGTCTGTGAAAAATACATTTTTCATATGTTAGTGATGAACTTCATAACGAAAAATGTGAAGGTCTTTAGATGTCATCAGAGCTCTCTAATGTAAACAAAATTATTGGTAGGTCTGGTGGCTTACATAAGTAGTCCTTGCATAAACTAAATTGTTGCAGAACCACCAGAGAAGGTTTTGGTATATCGCTATCTCCAGTTCCAGACAAATGGAGATGATACATGGCTGTAGGCTTCCCTTCCAAATGCCAGTGTGAGTAACAATCCCTCAAAGAAAAGCTTGCACCACCCCATCTTGTGTTACCCAATTCAGCTACCTGATAATCTACGAAATATCTATGACCCATGATTTCATTGTGAACCCTGAATTCTGGAGACCCTAACGGCACTTCCTGCTGGAAACAGTTTCTTCTGCTGTATCTAACCACATCATTGAGCTCCAATCTGACCAACACAGAACTAGCCAGAGTAGTCCCAACATGAAACCTGCAGATGTGATTAGTGATTCTCATTTGATCTGTTACTATACAGGAATGAGTAGCATTGTGGAGAAAGAACAGAATCTTTGGTCCGAGTTGCTGTGTATTTACTGGTGTACATGTCAAAAAACTTAATTTCTCTTCAGTGTGTATTTGATCCCTGGTCCGTAAAGCTGTTCCATGAATTTGGAAGACAAAATGTGGTCCCTTCTTTCTACAATGAGGACTTTTCATTGTGGTGGTTCTAAGGACGACTCTAGGGATAAATAGAGCTGTCTACAATAATAGTGAGATTGGTAAGAGATGGAGACAAGACTTATTAGGTGTTGTGGTTTAAGCCCTCAGAGCAACCTACAGATGCTAAAGGAATATTCTTATTTTAATTTTTATCCACTTTTTCTGAGAGCAGTAATAACAGAGGATTAAATATAAGTAGGTGTATTTCCGTTTTAAAATATAAACTAATTGCCACAGTTATCTTGGGAGGAGATAAACAATGGGAAAAATAGTGAATAGTGTCCAATAGCACAGCACAGTTGAATTGTGAGCACCTGAAGACAGAGCCTTCCTTTCCTGTCACAGCTGCAAAACATTCCAGAAGCAACCACTGCCCTTTGCTCGGGAATGGAAAACTGAGCTTGGAAAAGAGTGCCTGCGTCTGTGTCCTTCTTTAAGTGCTGCAAGGGCTTTCTGAGTCATTGTGAAACTACCTGTAGGATCCAAATCAGAGTAGCGTGGGTTTTATCGTGAGGAAGGAGTGAAAAGATAAAGAATGAGAGGTACCAGAGAGAGACCTCCTCTGTTGGGAGCGGAACAATCCATATACTCAAGTCAATGTTAGAGCTAAACTATAAGAGTTTTTAGTACTATGACTTTTACATCTGAGTATTAATATGTATGATTTCCACAGCATTTGTCTGAATGAAGAGTCCCCTCATATGGTTATTTTGGTGCTCTCCACTTCTCTTGCTTTTCTAAAATTTTTCGTCAGCCTTTATTGCAATTTATGTGTATTCCTAAAGCCTTGCAATTCTTGTTTGTCCTGGGTGGTGTGATGCAAAGGAGGGATGGAGGCCTATAGTAGTTTTGATCCTGGCTGGCTGCCAAAACACAACAACTGCTCACTCACCCTCCCTCTTTCTGGGGATGGCGGAGAGAATTAAAGGGGTAAAGGGCAAGGAGGCTCATGGGTTTAGATAAGAACAATTTAATAACTGAACTACAATAATATTGAAAATAATAATAATGATGATAATAATAGTAATATATGCAAATATGCAAATGAGTGATAGACAGTGATACTGCTCACCACCCAATGACCAAGGCTCAGCCTGTTCCTGGCTAATGATCCTGGAGCAGCGAGAGTCCCAAAACTGCAAATCCGGAATGGAGATAAGAGCCCAAGTGTCTAAGAGCTGACCAAGGGAGCGAGACAGCCATGGGAGAGGGACCACCTGGAGAGAGCTGACCCTGAAAGAGAGAGACCACTTCTGGCAAGAGCCTCATCTATATACTGGGCATGATGTGCATGATATGGAATATACCACTGACAAATTTGAGTCTCAATCCTAAACTAAAGATCAAATCCTAGGCTAGTAGTTGGGGCTGTGCTCCCTCCCAGCTTCTCCTGCACCTGCAGACACTGGCACAGCAGAGAAGCTGAAGAGTCCTTGACTGTCCTGGCGACAACTCTAAACATCAGTATGTTGTCAGCCTTCTCCTCAGCACAAATCCAAAACACAGCCTCTTACTAGATACTATGAGGAAAGTTAACTCTGTCCCAGCTGAAACCAGGACAAGGCCTCTGCTACAAAAGCTTGCAGTCACAGAGAAGATGGAATGACTGTCAGATAGAAAGATCCTAGTGTACTCAGAACATTGTAAGGCATGGGATTCATATGTGTGCATACATTTCAAATTAGTTTTCTTACAGGAACTTATTGTGATCAGTCCATGGTGTGATAATTCTGAGACACTGCAATTGGAAGGAAAAAGTTCAGAAATCAATAGACAGATTAAAAACTAAGTGATATATATTTCTTTGTTAATCTTGTAATTTGGAGGGGATCTAACTCACCCTGTTGGGCTTCTTCAAACTAGCAGAGTAAGCAAGTGCTCACCTCCTCCCTGACTAACCCTCTCCCCACAAAAGGGTTACAGAGGTGCTTGGGGTATGTGGGAAGGGCAATTTGGCTGAAGAGACATTTTCCCTTTCTGACTCCTCTTGCCTAGCTGAGTGAGTGTTGCTATCATAGTTTAGATAAACAAAATAAATAATGTAAAAGTAACAGCAATTCCTAGAAAATGCTAGAAATGTAAAATTATCAATCCTGTGAAGTGGGTGTGGGACCTTCTTTAAGTAGGAGCACCACTCTCAGCTTCATTTGTCTGAGAAAACAGCATATTGCCTTACCTGCCAGTGCTGGCAGGGGCAGTCTGAAAATATATACTGTGGAGTCACATTTGATGGCTCTTGTTCCTTGGCTGTGTCTTTTGTGTGATTCTGTCCCAACCCATAAAAAAACATGCACATATGCTCCGTTTATCTCTTGCAGTTGAAAGCAGAGAGTGGGTAATTATACTGAGAGAAAAAGGTAGTCCTTTTCAAGGTTCATGTCTTCAGACAAGTCAAGCGTATACAAGTAAAACATTTGGCACTTATATTTGAAACAGCAAAATGAATTTTTTTGAATCTTGTAATTATTTTCTCAAGTTTGGCAGAAAAATTGGATTGGGGATCTTAAAATCAGATTCCTTCTAGTCACTCATATCATGTCTCGCAGAGCATTGTGACTGCCTGTCCTACAGTGCCTGCTGGAAATTGGTATTCCACAAAGTCCATTATAGTTCTGAGTCAGTAAGAAGTAATGAGTGTGTCTGATCTGATCAGTTAGAAGCATCTTTTTTTGTTTGTGTACAGATGACAAAAATTTGAGAGGTTAATAAATAGTGGGGAAAAGCTGTCCAGTGATTTTGTTTGTCTTTTTGTGTTAGCTCGTCAAGAATCAGGAGCCTGTTGTGCTGGCTCCACAGAAAGAGCACCACCAACAAAACAAGTGTTCGGTTTGTGGTGCTTATTTAGAGCTGTTCTGAGTTAGAATTGCTGAGGTGAAAATGTCAGATATCTATGACCAAGCTAGAAATGTAATTAGGACTATTATCTCCAGTGATGGTTAAAAAGCAAGTGCTATTCAGTTATTTAAAGATTTATGATTTATGACTTTTCATTATTTATTCTTTTTGTAAATTTCCTTCTGGAAGAAAGCTTGGCACAAGATTGTGAAGATGTTTGATCTTTTTTATCATCAGTGATGCAGCTGTCTTAAAATTAAAGGTAGCAGTTAGTAAGGAAATACAAATATGCATAGCTGAGTTGACTAGTAGAGAAATGAAAAAATACATAATTTAGGTTCCAAAATAAAAGTGAAAAAAAAAAAAAAAGAGATCTTACTTGCAATACCAGTTATTACACTGCTTCTAATTAGGATTACTCAGCCACACTTGTTTTCATCTTGGGAAATGAAAATATATAAACAATTTGTATAATAACCTTAAATATGAACTGAATGGAGAAAGAGCCAGTAGCTTAACAGGGGAGAATTATGATTAAATCTTAGTGAACCTCCCAGTACTGCTCTGTCCATCCTCACTCTTTGAAGTAGCTGACTTCAAATGTGTGAATCTGAGGAGGCTAAAGAAGCATCTTCTCTCATGCCACTCTTT
>NW_010120518.1:84135-143502 GCF_000699245.1 Pterocles gutturalis
CCTTTTTCATTATGGCTCAGATGTTTACTTTTCACCTGAACCCATTTTCTGACCAGCCCACCTTAGAGCCACATGAGGGCCAGCAGTGACACCAGGAGCAGAGGTGGGAGAGGGTGGCTGTGCAATAGGAAGATGGTGGGAGCATCACCTCCCAGAGCAGAGCACATTTGAGCCTGAGGAGAACTGCAGGGCTGTGGCTGCCCTTCCACTGCAGCTTCCAAGTGACCTGCACTGGGACTGTAGGATGCCTGTCCTCCCCCATGTCCCCCAACCAACGTCCCTTCTCTCTATATCCAGCTACGTGTGCCCTCTCCTCCATCACCCTGATGCTCCTGCTTCCCTGGTGGTTAGGGAGCAGAATGGTCAGAAACACATAAACCTGTTATGTGAGCTTCACTTTCTGCTGCTCTGGATGAAGATTAGCTTCCTGGCCAGGGCTGGCACAAGCAACGGAGCAGAGCCTGGGTATGGGGTTGAAGGAGGGGATGGACCACAGCAGTCCTGTTTGAGGCTGCTGTGAGCTGTCTGCAGCCTTAAATGTCTAACCTCCGCAGAAAGCACTAGCAGGTCTGCCAGCTACGGACTGAGACTCTCTTCTGCCCCAAACCTGACATTTCTGACAGCCCGCGTCAGCCACAGGGGAAGCAGAGGGACAACTGGCAGGGGATTGTTTTGTCAGGCCAGCTTGCAATTCACTGCTAAATCACAAATGAATCTGTGTTATTTCAGTCTCCTGTGTTTAAATACAGATTTGTATGATGTGTTTGTGTTATTGCTATAACACACATGCAGATCCAGGCAAATATTTGTTCCCCTCTCCCTCCCTTCTCTTGAGTTGTCTTGTGTTCAGAGCCAGTCTAGATGAGGGATTTTCAGTTTGTGGTCTGCAAACTGCTGGGTTCTGGCAGCTATTCCGAATGAGTCTGGAAAATGAACCTAAGAAACCCCTATTGTCACTAGCTGCAAAAGGTTCCTCATCTTGACTGGCTAAACTACAGGGCTCCACAAGGTGAAGGAGCCTAACACCCCCTCTCCCTTTTGTTTTCCCCGATTCAGTTCACACTGTGCTGAGTGTCCGTGTTAGCTGCTGCAGATTCCAGGGCAATGTTGGAAAAACCTGTGTCAACAAAACTGTAACAGTAAGGTTTCTGGCATTCCTTATACTGTAAATGTATAGCCACTGCTCCACAGCAGCCCTGGGCCTGTGTGATGAAATGGCTCTCTCATCTTCCTGGTATACTGGTCCAAACTGGAGGGAGGAGGAGGTAGAAGAAAACCAGGAAGTTGCCTTGCCTAGAGCTCTTGAATGCTGCTTAGTCTGTTCAGTTTCTTCAGTGTTAGAGTCAGCGTTCTTGAAATGCTGTCTTTTGTGGTTTGTCTGGCTTTTCTGCTATGAGGTTTGGGGTAGAGAAACTGGTTTGCTGCCCGGAAAGTGGTGTGTGATCTTGTGACAATACAGACACAGGACAACCTGCAATAATATTGGACTTGACTGTACCAGAAATTCTTCTGGGGAGGATGCATCTTCCTTTCCTCAAGACAGACTCCTAGACCAACTGTCATGGAGAAGCTGAAGATTACCGCATTATTGCAGAAATGACAGGCTTTTCAGCACAAGAGAGCTGGGAATACTCTATGTACATTCATTATTTCCAGACAGGCTGGTCTGGATTACAGTAATTAAAGTTTTCTGGAACAACAAACGTTTTCACACTGTGATTTGCTTTACATAGTGCAATGGTCCTTATCCTGTATACAGCCCACAAAGGGTCACTAAAGAGTCAATTAAACCAAGGAAGATTTTGAGATTATGTTTTAAAAGGAGGTGAGTGGTTGACAGATGGCAGGGACAGAATTTCGGCTGGACAAAGCAATATTTTTAGCAATGATGTGAAAATTAATGCCAACATTAAAGAGAAATAGGAGAAAGGGGATAAAATTGCAAAATACATACAATAGGTCCCTTTCCATTTCACAAGGACAGGGCTGGTTCTGTGATATCCCTAAAAGCCAGACATCACAGAATTTACACAGCTTGGGCTACATACTGAGAGAGGTAAAAAGAGGTCATCTCTTTCAGAAACATGCTATGGTGAATTGGGACAGAAAGAGATGTGGTTAGCGAGGGAAAATGTTAGGTGAGTAATTTCACCTCTCTGTATCAGTTGCAGGTTAATTATTGCGGTGTTCTGTGGGCATTTGTGGAGCCAGTTTTTTCTTAAGTTGCAATAAGGATTTATTTAGCAACAGAAACGGCTCAGGGTATGTTTAGAAACACCTGTCGATCGCTAGTTATCCAGGAGGATGAACTGAAATTCAAAACAATAAGAACAAAAGTGAACAGGACTGGTTTAAATGGCAGCAAGTTAGGCAGCTGCAAGCTCTGTAGGAAGTTAGGAGGAGGGAAGGAACAAATTTACAGATTTGAAATATTTACTGTTTTCCAATGCTAATTATATTTTGTTCAGATTGGCAGGAATTGATAGTATCATTCTTTTACTATTTTCTTGGGGAATACCTACTGTTCACACAGATGCATAGTAACTCAGTTTGTATTTTATTTACTGATTGTTCCTGTTGCATTATAGAATTAATGTGAAAAATGGGACATATTAATCCATGATGTTCAGATCTAATATTTCGATTCCAAATGCCTGTGTATGTTTTTAATCAATACAATTACTGCCACTGAAGTATCTGAAGAGCACTGAATTAACTGATGAATTAATTTAGTTCTTTAATTTCATGCCATTTAAATGTGTGACACCACAATTGGATTTTACTGTCAAAGAAAAAGAAAAGCCCTTATCCTTCATAGCCAGTATTTCCCCCCTGAATTTGTGCAGTTGGACTTTGCCTGTTACTGAATCAGATGATGATGCAGGATGTCATAAACTTGTATAGCAGGAGGAGGTAGTGGTGTTGATGGGTTGTCCTCAGAAGATGGATGTTGTCCCTCCTGACCAGGTCCCTTCTGTTTTGGTTAGATCTGTCTGGTCATGAAGGTTCATTGTGGTTAGCAGAGCTGTGGCAGTGCTAACGCATCCCAGAAGCACTAGGAAGAAGGGCACTACCCTAGCGAGTCTACAATCCCATTTTGAAAACCTCCCAATAGATAAACTGCACAGTCTGAGAGACTTGGATGAGACAGGATAGGTATCAGGCTCAGCACATCAGCACGCTCTACTTTGACAGGCTTTTTGTAGACATCATGGGAAATAGAAGTTTTAAGGAAGATAAGAAGGTTGTTTTGGGGATATTTGCCAAGAGCAGAATGCTTGTCTTTTCCACTGACGCACAAATATGTAAATGAAACAGAAGTGCTTGAATGGTTTTTATGTTTATGACAGAAGAGTTAAAGCTGTTGAAGTAAAGAAATACTTGGCTGAAAGAAGAATGTTTATACTTCTAAAAAAATATGTTCTGGTCTGCCGTCACTGTGGGATTTCTTTCCTCTGTTCACTTTCAGGTATACTTTCATATGCTATAGAAATAACCATTTACCTTTTTGAGGAAATACCTTCTACGTAGATGGAAAACATTGATATAGATAATTAAAAATCTCCTTCTGTGAAGTAGGATAACACAAGGTGTTGCACTGGATATTGTTAGATTATTCCTTCTCAGTTTCATTTTTAGCAAAAATTTGTTTCTGAAAAGGATGACAGGAAGAAGAATGACGAGTAGATAGGGCAGCTGGAATCTGAGGCAGGTATGCGGCACCCCTTCAATGGCTCTTAATTTCATGTACATTCACACAATGTACTGTCCTGAGCTTGGAGAAGAAGGAACCTGGAATCACCAGAAGAGACACAAAATGGGTTTAAACTAACTTCTTTTCCCCACTTGCCAGAGGCTTTAACTTGTTGCTGACCTCCCCAGGGAATTCAGGAGGTAACCTTCAATGCTCTGTAGCCCTGTTTCACTTGGATGACTTTTCCTTTCTGTGTTGAAAATTATTAAATGCTCAGAATGAATTTGTAGACACTAGACTTCCAGGATTTCAGCTGCAGCATTCAGCAGCGTTTTCAGTTACTCATTCTTGTCACCTGTCAGAGATGTGAGTAGATATTGTTGTCCCCATTTTACAGGTGGAGAAGTTGAAACACTCAGAGGTGGAATGACTAGCTGGGGTCACACAATACAAAAACCACTGTCACCCAGGAGACAGTGGTGCTCTTACCTCTCTTGGGTGGCATTTTGACTGCACTAAAGTCATGAGTTTTACCATTGATTTTAATAGGTTCACAATTTCACTCTCTGATTCACACTCCATCCGGTTTTTGGCACCCTTATGTTTGGCATAGAACGATCTCATCTAAAATTTCACCACCTAGTCCTCAGAGGACAGTTCTGGCATCTGGATAGGATGGAAGCATAGGAGACCCCATCCAGTCCTGTTTGTCTAGAGGCATGCCTCCTGGGAGACTTGGAAATGGGAGATGTGTGCAGAAGTTGCAAAGGTATCTGGAAACAAGTGAAATAAATCCTCCAGAAGCTCATTAATCTTTAACTTCCCTGCAGTTTGCCTTTTGAATAATTGCTGTGTACCTATAGCATGGGTGAGAGGCAGGTCTTAAAAACCAGTAACCTTGCTGCCTACTATTTATCGTACTTTTTCATCTTCGTCATTATAGTTTGTTTCTCAAGAAGTAAATAATTTCAGGTAACATACTATTAAAGCCATGGATACTAAGAAACCGGTAATTCTCATGAGAGACAATGAGAAAAATGCTTTATTCTTTTGTGAGTTAAAAAAAAAAATGCAGCAGCAGAGAAACCTGTGAGAATGCTGGCTTGAGATTCCTTATGACAACTGTAGTCACACCTCTATCAGGATATCGGGAATGCTTACAGCAGAGTTAGCATTTTCTGACATTTTATTCAATGCATGCAGTGTAGTTATAGCAGCTGTTTCATTGTAGCAGGGAAGTAGAAAAATGACAGGAAAATAAGACATCATTAGCTGTGTTTTGAGGGGTTTTGTGCACTGGTCATAGTCTGTTTCAATATTCTTTTTCCTTTTGACATTCACAGTGAAGTATCATTTTTGATAATGACTGAATCATTTTGTGTTAAAAGGACGGACATTTACAGTTTGTCAAAGAAACATTGTAGAAGTGTTAATAATGCAATTTCAATTTAACTTTCTAAAATAAATTTGCTACATTGATTGTATTTGAGAATTTAAAGGGACACATTTTCCTGTTTATGCTATTAATACATGTAGATTACTAAAGAAAAGCAATTTTACAATGTATTTTAAAATACAGCTTGATCTTCACATTGTGTTACATATAAAGAATATAGATTTTAAAAGTCATCTTTACTCTGAGTATTTTGATAGTAGCCCATTTATGGACAGTATTCAAAGCATTTTACAAAGGTAGAAATTATTAGTATTCCTTTCTCCAAAAAGGGGAAAATGAAACAGAGTGTGATTACATGATTTGTTCAAAGTCATGCAGTCAGAAAAAAAGAATAAACCTAATCTGTCTTAACTACTGGTCCTGAAAATTTCTGCTAGTCTATTTTGCTTGGCTTAGCTAGTTTTTAGTTAGTTAAATATATGGGAATTTACATTACAGGTGCTGTAGTCATATGTAACTCATAAGATTTTTGAAATTTGGTTAATTTCTGTTTCTGTGGAAGTTCCCTAATTTTGCAAACATCCTTGCGACTGTGTTCCTCTGTCTATACCTTGCCTTGCTTCCCACTTCTGCTGTTTACAGATATTCCTTAAGAAACTATATGGTTGTCTTTTGTGAGCGTGGGTGGTTTTGAAGATGCTTTGGTAATACAGTTTTAGACTATCTAGACTGGCTACAGGTCATTTTACTACTTGCATTGTTTGGTAAACATAGATGAACAGCAGGAACAAGTGCTCTTTCTGGGTAGTTTGTCCTTTGTTAATTGTAAAGTGTTGCTAAATCACCTACAGACCTGGCATGAGGTCTGTCAATGTCAATTTTGAACTTTTCTAGTTAGGAGATGTGAGCAGGCGTTTTGCTCTTTGGCTGCCGGTACTGTCTTGTGGAGCGTGCTAGGGAGGACAGGTTCATTCTCTCAACTGCCATGCACATTTGTGGGGAAATAGTAAAGAGGTGACTGAAACGTTTCCAGCAGGGTAGGGATGATTGTATTTCTGTTTCCACTTTTTCCGTCTTCTGAAGGAGCCTGGTAATGTCTCTCTGCAGATATGACTGTGGTCTGGGTTGGGATTTGAGGAAGAATGGTAAGAATAGAAGGGGGAAATGCTGTGTGGGAGGGCTGTGGGGACTTCTGCTAATTGTCAGCTGTGTCTTACTGACTGGCTATACTTTCACCAATATTGTGGAAAATTTTTTTGTATGTTTTATTTTCTCCCATGTGAACCAGGTGGGGCACTGATAGACTTTTAGGAGATGTATGCAAGGATATTCAAGCATGCCAGTCATAAATGGCAGTCATCAGAAGTCATGTGGAACCAGTAAGAGCTAAAGATGCTCTGCTTTCTGAAATACACTTAGGAGAATCAAATTATTTGAGCCTGACCCAAAACCCATTGAGTCAATGAGGAACTTCCCAGTGATTTCAGTGGGATTTGAAGGGTAAATCACCAATAGCAGTAAATGCTGAGGATGTAAAACAAACAGACTTCTTAGTGATGTGGCTGTTGCTGCTGCCACCTTTCGACTTGTGTGGCTTTTGTCCTTTGTTTCTTCTGGGTCCCCTGCCAGCCAACAGGAAAACAGATGTCACTTTCAATTATTTTCAGTGCCCCAGTTGGAAATAAAGGGTTCAACAGTAGTGCACAGGTTTATCTGATCACCGTGGTAACATCACATGCCATGCTTAACTCCAACAAATAAAGAAACTTGTTCTCTGTTCAGAGATGAGCTACACTGAGGTCATGGGAAAAACATGATTCATTGGCTTTTGTTTTATTTCTTCTTAGTTCTTTGCAATACACATTTCCTGTGTTAACATTTGAGAGTAGTAAGTTAGGTCCCCTCCATCAGTTGATTCTGCAGATCCAAATTGCTGTCGATCTAAAGCATTCATTCAGATGTAAAGGCTCAGAAGAAATGTCCCTTTACAGCCATTTAACAAGGGAAATAGAAAAATGTATTTTTATAAGATATGTTCTTAGGTTTTATTTATCAGATTCAAATAACTCGACAAATACAGACTTTATGTTAGGTTGCTATTACTGTTGTTCATTATTTTATTTATTTGTTTGCATATGGCTTGCTCAGTGATGTAAAAAGCACAGAAATAAAGGCAGCCCTTGCCCTATAGTTTGTAATCTAAGGCCTATTTCTCCAGAGATTAAATGTGTGCATAAAATTATACACATGAATAGTCCTATTTAAATCTATGGTATTGCTCTCATGCATAAATATTTGAATCTTCAAAGGAATGGAGCCTAAATTGTTGCTTTCTCTGCTTCACCCCAATTTAGATATGGAGTTCTGTGACTGGCTTCATGAAGGGTTTGTTTGAATGGCCCAAATGTGAATTCATAAATGTACAGATATGCAGTTTGTCAATGTTAATGCTGAAAACCATTTTATCACAATATCTTATGATCATTTTCTGCTTCCCCCTATCAACACCTGCAGCTTTCCCTTCTCTGCCCTGCAGACCCATATGCACCTTCTCGCCTACAGGGGGGGATCAGCAGATCCTGGTAAACTGTGTGTGCACTAGTTGGAAAAGGGCATGAAGTAGCTAAAGCTCAAGAAGGTGCTGCTGTGTTGCTTTATCTTATGCTGAAGGAAAGCTAAGAGCAGGTACACTTGTCACTACTATGTCCAGGAGATGGGTAATAATTTGTAAACTATTCTAATTGGCTTGGATATTTGAGCTCTTCACCTCATAATTTTTCCCTTATTCAGAAGTCCTGAAAAATGTTATCATCAAGTAGTCATACAGCTCTGTGCAACATGTATGTACTTGAGTCACATTAATTCTTCAGAGATGCCAGAATGTGTTAAGAAGGTAATGAAACACTCGGCTCACTCTCTGCTGTTCTATAGGGAGAGCTACTTCTTTTTTTCTAAGTGCTTTCTTAGCATCCCTTAATGGGAGATCCAAGATTGTAAAGTCTTACAAAACATTTCTTGGACTTCAGCCAAGTTGTGACTATTATCCTAAGGTATGGTCCCTTACAGAATCTTTTTTTTTTGTGACCAGAAGTTGTTGCAGGAACACTGTATCTTGTATTAACTAATTGATGTTTCATTTCTCTGCCTTTGAAGCATGACTTACCTTTCATTAGCAAACTCAATCCAAGTCCTGTGGTTCCATTTGTAGTGCAGCCAGAGTTCACTGCAGTAGCTTTGAAAGGGTGTAACTTTGGGGGTTTCTTTGCTGAGCACGTCTTTTGGATGGCAATGGTGTTGTTCCTCAGTGGAAGTGACTGCCTTGCTTTCTTGAGTCCGGGCTTGCTGTTCTAGGGGTTGTGTTATTGATCATCTCTTTAAGCACCACCTTGGGGTTGAACTAATTTTAGACATGTAAAGGTGTCCTTGAAAACTTCACAGTGCCACACAGTGAGGCTAAAAGGTACTTCGGGAAAGCATCTAGTCCATCGCTGAGACACATGTGGTATTTTCTTCAGACCAGTATCAAAACTCTATCAAATTGTAAACTTATTAAACAGTGTGAATGCAGTCCCTCCCATCCTGAAGTCTCCTGCAGAACCAATCAATGTATATTCTACTTCATCCTGTGTTAATATTTAATAGTATCAGATGTGATATATTCTTGAAAACGCTGCTCAGAGCAAACCTCTGATATGACTGCCAGTTGGACAGTGCTTCTCTGGTAATTGCATTCAAAATTTACTTTTCCAACTGGCTTTGCACCTATTTTGTAAGAATTTAATCTGCCCTTTGCAAAAGAGATTATCATATGAGGCAGTACCAAAGTCTTACTAAAGTAAAGGGTTGAAAAACTACTGTTTCTTCCCCAATCTATCTGTGTTGCTACCTGGTCATGGAAAGAAATTAGATCAGTGTGGCATGATTTGTTCTTGTTTAATATGCATGACGTGTGACTCATCTCCCTGTTCTTTTCCAGGTGCTTAGAAATAGACTTTTTCTAGGAAGACAAGTTAAACTGACATGTCTATAATTTTTCAGCTCCTCCTTTTCCCATTTTTCAGTCTTCTGCTGCCTTCCCTAGTCCCCAAGAATTGTCAGAGGTGACTGCTGAATGGTTCTGAGATGTCTGCAGCCCTCTTTAAGTTTCTTCACGCTCTTAAAATTTCCTGCACTAAATTCTACAAACCCAGCCAATCTGAATACAGCTCATTTACATTAAATTTTCTCATCCATTCTTTTACTTTTTCAGGCTGAGATTTTACTCCTTTCACTCTGTCACTTAGGATATTAGCCATCTGCCTGCCACTGATCTGTCTAATGAACACTGATACAAAAAATGAATCAACTGCTTCTGGCCTTCTTGGATTATCTGTCAATAGATTTCCCTCTGTTGAGCAGTGGATCAACACTTTTCTTTCTCTTTGTTTTACTAGTAATGTACTTGTGGGATATGTTTTGTAGCTCATGACAGTTCTTGGTAGGTCTGTCTTATTTTATACCTTTGCTTTTCTAATTTTGTCCTTCATTATTCAAATTATTTTTTATACCTGCCCTTTGTAAACTCCTTACTTTATCCTTTCTGTACATTTTCTTCTTGTATTTAGTGAAGTGTTCTGTCTTTAGCTAAGTTGAGTCTTTAATACAACTTCTAGCTCTGTGCTAAGATATATTGTATGTGTTGTTAGTATTGTTTTGTTAAGTAACTACGAGCTCTCTTTAACTCCTTTTACCTTACACTTGCTCGCCCATGACCTGCTCCAGGAATTTAGCCATCGATATTCTGGTTTTATGGAAATTTTTCTTCCTAGTCCATTGTTTCTACTTTGATGTTCTTATTTCCTTCTGTAAAGTTCTGTCACTGGATCTTTTCGTGATCACCTTCACCCAAGTTACCTTCTGTCTTCACAGCTGATCCTTCTGTATTGGTCAGGATCAAATGTAGGCGAACAAGCCTTCCTGCTGCTTTCTGCTCATTCTTGTGCTCTGCCTTAGCTTTCACCTTGGTTTTTTTTCTGTACTTTTGGGTTGAATCAGATTTCTTCTAGATGCTCTCTTATATTCTGTTTTGATTAGGAAGGGAGATTCATTGACAAATCTTCATCCAATTGCAATTTTTTCAACTATTATTTTTATGCATTTTTGTTGTAGCTTAATGGAAACTGTAAAGAACAAAAATATGATTCATTTTCACTAGTCTATTGATGTAAAAGTGTCTTATATTTTATGTCTTATGCATTTTATCTCTCCTTTGAAGTATATTCCTAGTTGGAATGAAAATTTGCAAGCTAAATTGAGTATATTGTGCTTTATTGAGTTAAAAAAAATCTTTGAAGAATGTAGAATTTACAAATAATTTTCATAATTACTTCAATGACAATTTAGCTGGCCATTTAGGTATATATTTACCTTCAGTCTCATTGAACTTGATGAGGACTTGAAATCCTTTTAAAAGTAAATGGAAGCAAAAATTATTAATACCCTGAATGTTTTCTCTGACTTCATTATTTATACAGCCGTTTAAAACTGTTATTCAGTAGTTTTGTTTATATTAGAGACATCTTTCAAAAGATTCTTGCTATTCTTAGCATGCTTTAACTGCAAATGTTGACTGTTTAAAGCATTCTCCACACAGTTCCAGAAACCAAGAAATACTGAGGGATGTTTTACTGCTCTTCTGGTTGGACAGAAATGTTGATAACTTAAATGAGTCCTTGAGAAATTTTTGACTTATTAATGAGAAAAATCAGGAATCCTCATTTAATTGTATTGATTTGCCTTTTCAGAGACTTAATGTAAGGTATGAGTACAAATGAAAATCTATTTGCATTGTTCTCCATTTACGAACCTCTCCACTAAGATTATCTTATCTTTATTGATTTCTGTCATGTGCTTCCCTCATTTTCTCCTTCCCAGCTACCCTGTAGTCTTCTGGTGCACTCATAGCTCCTAGCACTATTTGATTGCTACTTTGGACTTTGTCACATCATTAAAATCCTGTGGGAGCTGATGAACAGATGCCCAGCTTAAGAAAACTGATACCCCTCAACCCAGCAGTACACAGCATGTGTTTCACTGCACCTCCGACCTGGCTGTCCTGCCTTCACCGTACGGGTGTAAGGGAGCCGCTGCTGCCGTGGGCCGAGGCGCAGGGTCATGCCCCTGTGGGAGACCTCTGTGTCTGGCAGGATCTTCCCTGTCAGCAAGCCCATGCCACCGACAAATTCAGCCCTCATGTGGTGTCTCCTGACCTTTCACGCTGGAAATAAATTTGTTCCATGCTGTTAACTACCTATACCAACAAAGCAAAACGGCCTCCCATCATTCTGAGGTGGCTGCTGAAGTTAGGTTTTGTTCTCCTTTGTCTCCATTTCTACTGTCCTTTAACCCTCTGCCTTCCTTTTTCCTCCACGTTGTGCCATGTGCTTCCTGTCTCCCTGCTCCTTTCACCTGGTCGTTATGTGCCTGTTTTCCCAGTTCTCTTGTCCTGTTCTCTGCTTCTCTCTTGTGGAGCCCTGATAGCCTTCCTTTTCCCTCTTCCCGTTGCAGAACCAAGTCATCTGCTTTAATCTTTTCTTTTTCCTTCGCCAGCCCCTGTGTGAAAGTCCTTACGCAGGTCTCTGAGAGTGTCCTGCGTGCTCTTGCATTTCAGAGAGCGGATAGAAAAGCTTTGCCAGCTAGGCCCAATGATAGTTTAAAAAGACAGATGGTAGCAGAGCTTTTTCTTCATTCCTGTTTCTTGTACTATGCTGTAGGGGAGAAGAGAGCTGAACAGAAAAAAGTGCTGAAGAAGGAGGAGAGAGTTTCTGTGGTGGGAGATCGAATGGCAGAGGCAGCGGTGTGTGGAGGAATGCACTTGTGCCCACTGCGGGTGGAGAGCAGCAAGTGGAGGAGCTAGCTATGCCCGCATAGCCTCAGATCTGGTGTGATGGCTGGCCATTGCACCCTGCATTAGTACTTTAGAAAGTTTAACATGCATTTGTTATTCATCTTCACGTATCATGTCACTGTTTTAATTTGCTGAGCACTAAGAGCCATGTTTGTCCTTAGGATGTTTTCAGAGAGCTTTTTCTGCTCATGTCTCCTGGGCAGAGCTTGGACTTAGACATCATTCTTTGTTTTTGCAGCTTCTTTGTTCAGTTTATTTTAACCTTTATTTTACTTTACTGCTCATTACTGCTCAACCTTTAAAAATGTATTTAATTTCATTTTATTTTTCAGACACCTCTTACTGAACCTCACATCCCACATCATCCTACTAAAACCATTACACAGGTAATAGGACATAGGTGTGCTATAGAGCCAGGCCTCTAGACAAATGGAAATAACTCCTATTTCCAAACGTGATGCATATCAGCTGAAGTGATGTTTTCTGTTAGATGTGCTAAGTATGTGAGACTTAAAATACATACCACATTGCTCTGCAAAAGTAAGCATCTGTGCAAGGACTTTTAATTTAGGGAAAAGAGAATTTGTGTTTTGTTTTGCAGAAGGCACTACAGAGATTGCGGAAGGTTTAAAATCTGTGTGTCTTGGTCCCTTTTTTTCCTCCATGATCGCCAAGGTTCCTTCAGAAAAGATCCTCAGAGCTGGAAAGATTTTGCGGAATACAATTCTGTCCCGAGCCCCTCACATGATAAGAGATCGTAAATACCATCTGAAGACTTACAGGTGTGTGAGCTGATTGTATAGAGGTCTCTGAATTTTTATGCCTGCCATCCTTTGATTTGTGATTTATGCCTTACCATACTTGCAGGTCTCAAAAGGTCTGAATTATTCTGTGATGCTATTTGAGTCTGGATGTTATGCAGTCTTTAATGGGCCTGGTAATCTTTTCTGAAGTAATTTGACTGGAAATTGAGTCCATGATTGTGAACAGAGCATTCACAAACAAAAACTGTTCTAAAGTTAATAGCATAGTTAGCTGGAATATTCTGTGCAATATCAAGTTAAAACGTAGATTCTATTCTCTTCATCTATCAGTAAGAGATAATAGGAAAGTTCGTTAATATATTATGTTACTCTACTGATTATTACAGCACTGTTGCTCAGTATAGAGTTCTGAAAATTCACCTGGTGAGAAACATTCCCTATGTAGATTTCCTGCTCTGTTTAAAATTAGTTTTTTTCAGTGTATTGCCAGGCTTTCTTATCTTCCTGCTGGTGGCAGCACTGCCTTGCTGAAGTAAGATAACAATGGCACTTGTAGAATAGGAATCTGACTTCAAGGAGTCAGGATCTATTTACTGTTGGCTTAAGAAACAATCAATTTGTTTTAGTGTCTGATGTTTAAATCAAATACCTAATGCATTATTCAGAGTATATTTAAATAAAAATTGGTTTAAAATCTCTGAGTATGTCTTTTTCTAAATAGTAAATCAATATGTTGCTGATTCACTTTTCAGATAAGTACATTGATTTTCCATATTTCAGTCCAGAATGTATTTAATATGATGGTATTTGGACCTTGTGAATTGATCTGAGAATATATCACAATATGACATTGCTTGTTGTTCTAGAAGAACAAAAGAGCACGTATGATAAATGAAGACCAATGCTGGTCCAAACAGCTGCAACATTTTATCTTACACATAACTGGGAAAAACTCTTACTGTTCTATGTTTGGGTTTTTAAAGTATGGAATGCCAAAATATAGATTGGATCCAGGTGATGGAAAGTTTTGTTATCAAAATGGGATTTTAATTGGAAGAGCACTATTTAAGCAAAATTTCAGCAATTTCGTTGTTAACTGTTTCCATGGTCTCTGAAAGTGATGCTTGAAGTGTGGAGCCACAAGAGCCTGTCTAGAAGGACTAGCCAGCTTCCTCTCTGATCTGTGTGACATCAGTTATAGATTCTTTAATAGCATAGTTAGCTATTATTATCAGATGTGTTTCTGATCACTTTGCTTATTTGCTTCTGTTCTGCTGAGCCAGGGAGTGTTATGACAAAGAATTTTACTTAGCGACTGTGTGGCGTTTTGGTTTTTTCCTCCTCTTTGGGTGTTCTCCAGAACTTGAGGCTTGCTGTTGTCTGCCTGTGGGTCAGTCAGGAGCTGCAAGAGGCCCAGCACCTAGCACGAGAGAGCCTCAGCAACACTGTAGACCTACAAAACAGTGTCACAAAATATAGTGTGGCCGGAGTTTGTTTACAAATGGAGG
Source organism: Pterocles gutturalis (assembly GCF_000699245.1). Classification (NCBI taxonomy): domain Eukaryota; kingdom Metazoa; phylum Chordata; class Aves; order Pterocliformes; family Pteroclidae; genus Pterocles; species Pterocles gutturalis. The sequence goes on from NW_010120518.1 coordinate 98,384, forward strand.
AACACCCTCATAATGCTCACTCTTCATGTGGAGGCTGTTCTCATTGGCAAAGCTTTTACAGTGTTAGATGGCAGGGGGGTAGGAACTAGATGATCTTTAAGGTCCCTTCCAACCCAGACCATTCCATGATTCTATGATTATTTTCATGCAGGATTCTGAAAAGCGTGAGGCTATCCCATGCTATACAGAGAAGGTTTCCTTTGAAATCTGAGTTGGAGGTTGTTGCACTGGTACAACAGGTTTTGTACCAGGTGGCATAGGCTCACTCTGATCCTCTGAACTTTGCGTTTCCCAAAACATTTGTTCTGCTGAGGTGATGCTCTAAAAACTGGTGTTTTCTGTAGGTAGATTTGACTAAGGTTATACAGAGTTTAAGATATCACTGTTCTTGGCGGATGCTGTGTGTGATCTCTCTCTTGGCTAGCTCCTTTTTCATTTTTATCTATTTATTTTTCCTTCAGGCAATGCTGTGTGGGGACAGAACTAGTCGACTGGATGATGCAGCAAAGTCCTTGTGTCCATTCACGACCCCAGGCTGTTGGCATGTGGCAAGTATTGTTGGAAGAAGGTGTTCTTAACCATGGTAAGATAAAGAAAATCAGCATCTTGACTGAAGCATGGGCAATGTGTGACATCAGTGCCTCTCTAGATCTCTCATGAAAAAGAAAGGGATCATGAGCTCAAAAGAAATGCTGCAGAGCAACCTGTTCATTCATAAGTGCAAGTGCAACACACAGACAGTATTATATGAATCTTGCTATCAGTATACCTTTAAACTTATGAGAGTATTGAAAAGTAAATGAACAATTTATAATGATAACTTTAATTATACTTGGTAGTACACTGGCTTATGCTTATATTGCAAAAGCTGTATAACAGTCGGGCCAAAACCAAGACATGTATTACCATACACAAAATTGATCTTCATCAAAGATTTGCAGCAATTGGAAGTGAATGTCAGCATTTGTGTTTGCTCAGATCCATAGTTTTGGAATGATTTTCAGTGGTTTTGGAATGGTTCCCAAATTCAGTACTCCAAATATTCCAGTGCAGAGATGTAGGATTTTATGTTTGCTTTCTGACTGTATTTTACATTGACTTTCAGTTTCCATTTGGCAGGATTTACTTGGTAACAGGATATTATATCCCTCAAAATAGTAGCTTTCTGAAGCAATATTCATGTTTGAAGCTTTGCATGTACAGTTTTATTAAGTTCAGAAGAGCAGCTCTATTACAGTACACTTCCATTTATCCACTGTTGTTCTTCCCATATCCTGATGAGACATTTCCACGCTGAGAAGACAGATTGTTTCCACTGCTTCCTTGCCCTAAGGGATCTAACTTTAATTCCTGATAAGTATTCCCTTGAACTCCCAGGTACAAGCTGTTGCAAGCTGTGTCACAGTATCCAACTCAACATATCACTCTGACTTGCTTTGAAGACCAAGGGTTTGGCCCTCCCCGTGTCATAGCCTCTCTTCAGAAGTCTTCTCTTCGTAGTATTTCCATTAAGTTCTTCCACTGTGACACAGGTCAATGAACTTGCCCCTGGGATTGTATCTTGATGATGTGCATTTCTGGTACATTGGAAAGCATTTAGATGTTTTTGCCACCTTTTAGACCTGTCTGAAAAATGTAGGGCAAGGTGTTCATGCTAGAGAACACGTCTTAGAAATTAATGATGTAACCATTTCCCCAGTGTGAATTGTTTGCTTAAATGAAATGGTTTGAAACAATAAGGACAAAACCTTCTAATAAGAGCCACACACCTGCATGCACGCACACACATGTATGTATACACACCCACAACACACATATGTAGAAGCCTTTTGAAGCGTATTTGTAGTACACAATTTAAAAGTGTACCTTTCAAGCTACATAATTTGGACATATGCGAGAAGTAAAGGTGTTTCGTACTCTTGCAGTTTCTCTGTAGATTTTCCCTTCTTAACTAATGTATCTGTGACATACACAATGCTATACAGATTTCTACAAAGTTAACTTTAATGAGGAGAGTTTAGTGTTTGATATGTTGTTTTCAGTGGATCAGGAATACTACTTTCAAGACAAATACTTATTTTATCGATTTTTGGATGATGAGCATGAAGATGCCCATTTGCCAACTGAGGAAGAGAAAAAGGAGTGTGATGAGGAGCTACAGGACACTATGCTGCTTCTGTCTCAGATTGGGCCAGATGCTCATATGAGGATGATTCTCAGAAAACCGTAAGCAGATTAATGAGTTAATATTATACATGGGCCTTCCTTGTGACATGGGAACAAAAGAAATTTACTTTTATTATCAGGCATCCTTTGGCCAGCTATTTCACTTCAGTGCTAGTTTGTTCAACATCTAAAGTTTTTAAGTCCATATTAAGTAATTTCCAGTCCTTATTAAGGCTTATAAGTTAAACTGTGTATTGAGAATAACCATCAAAGGCCATGAATGCCATCACACTTGGCTTGAGTTTTTATTTAATTTCTGAGTCTCCCCAAAAAGTTAAGTCACAGGTGATAGGAGAGTCCTGCTCTGTTAACACTTTGTGTAGATGTGCCATTTAATTAACTATGCTGCTTTCATTTATTGTGAGTGAGTAGAGTGGTAGGATGGCAGCACAGCAGGTACCTTTCAATTACAGTTGTCAGTGGCAGCCATTAATTAGATTCATCCGTGGCAGAACTTTATTGAATTAAGATAGGCTGTACTTGGCCTGTTGTAGTTTGCTATCAAGGTGTGAAATGTGGCTCTGTGGGTTTATTTATCCATTCTTACTGTTACAAAATCAATACATTAAAAAAAATGCTTTCTGTACCTAGACCACAGAGGGTGTCTGCCTAACCTTTCATAGCTGTCAGATCATGTCCCCTCACTCATCGGTTGGCTAACCATCCTTTCAGCAACACATTCTGGTCACACATAAAGCTGTGCTAAAGGCCTTTTTTACAAGCAGCTTTGTAGCATCTTCAAAGCAACCAGTATAAACTCTGTTTGACCCTCCAATGAAGTTAACATCTTGATTATGCAGGTAGTGTTTAAGGGCCACTGAAGACATATTTTCCTGATAATTAAGCACACTGAGAATAATTAATTACTTAGGATCGTCTTCACTGAAGATTTACTTGTAAGAGTCAGTTCAAGAAAGATAAATACATAAATCTGGATCCTACCCCTTGGAGGCCATTGGCAAAGTTTGTCTTTGCTGTGGGATAGAATTGGGCCCTGCCTACAGTGTGAGAACATTTTTTATACTGAAGTGTTTTGAATCCACTTAACACAAGTGCTTGCTCCTGTTCTCTTTCCATCTGTATCCTTTCCCCACTCCATTCTTGTCCCTGTGTTGTCTGTTTAAATTGTAAGGTCATTTAGACGTCACTTTTCTAAAAACTTTCTAAAAGCATTGAATTTCAAAAAGTGCCATCAGATACTTATAAAAGTAGGTAGCACTGCCATGCAGCAATAGTTTTAAAAGTATGAATTCTCTTTCCTCTGTTTATTAGAAGTCTATTCAAACACAACCAAAGGAACACCCACTCCCTGTCACACAAAATACATAGACAAGCCAGACTGGGAGCGTGGTGCTTCCCTAAAACCTTATGGTGTCAGGGAAGTGAGCTGTTTTCTCCTCAGAGCTGTCTTGTGCATTCTCCACTGAGGAGCAAAAGAGGGCTTCTTGCACCCATGAGCAGATGCCAGTCATTAGGAGACCAGGAGCAGTGCTGTGTGCTCTGACCCTGCACCTCTGCACTATCTCCTTTGCCTCAGGCAGACTAAGCAGGTTGGCTCTTGGAGAATTGCCCCCTTAGGTTATCATGTTTTTTGGCTGCCTACTACATTTGCTTTCCATCATGACTTTCAGAGAGCCAGTGTAAGTTTACCCTGTCAGGATCAATGTTGATTATCATCCACACTCCTTGCAGAGAGCTGAAAGGCTGGAATGATGCTGAGGAAAGTACCTCTCTCCCCTCTGTGTCGTCACTTGCACAGCATCACCTGTAAGAATATTCATAGGACATTTTTCATGCAATATAGTGAGGGGAGAGAGCTATCTGACATCTTTCCCAACTCTGAAAGTGCTTATTTTTGCTGCCCTTTGTCCATGGAAGCAACCTTGTAGTGTCAGGCACCATATTAACTACTGTTCTAGGATTCAGTTTACATATGTTACAGTTTTGTTAGGTGAAAATCTACCCTGGGCTGAGCTATATCAAAGCTGTTAAAATCTCCATGAATCCTCAGAGGCCTGCTAGTTTTGACTAGACACCGTTACAGCTGCCAAAAGTTCAAGGAATTGTCAGGGCTTCAGAGACACTGGCTCTAGCTGACCTGGGCAGGACCCACACTTTATAATTTTATAACAGTCACCATTTCCGGAGAGGTTGCAGAACTCAGATAATTACCCTGAAAGAAATAAGACAATATTCTTTGATGAGAAGATTACTTTGAGAATTTGATTGTATAATGGAGCTGTTGCTTTGAAAGGTACTTTCTATTGTTCAAAATCTGAAAAACTCGAGCAAAAAGTGTCACTTGTTTTGACAGCTGACTTAAAAAATTCTCTGTTTATTACATTAACTGCAGCATTTTAACTGTCAAACTGTGAAAGAATGTTCTATAGTTTAAAAAACAGAATAGAGCTCAGGGAAATTTTTGGCAGGCTCTTGTTGCTATTGGGTGGTGTTTTTTTTTTTTTCCCTTTGGAAACACACATACACTGTGAATGTAAAAATAGCTTTTTGTGAAGAACCAAACACAGTTCTCTGCTCCTTATAATGCCTGGAGCACAGGTGCAGACCTTGAGCAAGTCCCAGGAAAAAATACTGTAGAATTAACGCAGCTTTTCCTTACAAACATTTCAATCCTTCCTGTATGAAAATACATCCTGAAAACATTTTTCTAGTTATTTTTATTAGTATTTCTAGTTATTTTTATTGTATTTTAATGGTGTTCAGATTTAGCTAACTTGATGGTAAACCCTAATTGAATAGGATGCTATAATACAAAGTGAAACACAATAGTAACAGGAGTCTTTAAAGGGAGAATGATATTCATCAGGCAACAGTATTTAACTCAGATTATGTTATGGATTATATTATTTTTTAATATTCTAGACTACAGTAAGTTAGCAGTATGACTGAAACAATAAATTTGTGTTATATATTCTTGGTGACTTCACTCAGCAATTTTTTTTTCTCAGTACAAAGAGTCTTTGGTTCCACATGTGATCAATAAACAAATTTTAGTGTCACTTGCAGAAGTAAGCTCAAGTAAGCTAGATAGAGGAAGTGAAAACAAATAGAAACATGGTAAACAGCACAAAAAATATTTAAAATAAAATAACTAATTATTGCTAAGAATATAGCTTCTTGAAGGTCATGTAAAAATTAAGCAAGATATATTTATTCTCTTGTTCTTAAAATCTTTTATTTAGATATTCCACCCACTTGTTAGTAGCAAGAACCATATGGGGTTTCTCTATAAAGACTGTATTGAGTTCCATAGCCCTTGGTGGAGTTTCCTGCCAATGGCATTTAATAAACCAAGTGTTATTGCTGGGACAGGAAATACAGATTATCTTTCCACATATCAGTTCACTGACGTTTATGGGTATTATATATGGTATTTACGGAGTTAATCAAGGAGCACTGATTCAAGTATAAAGATGACAATTCGCTTCTGTGCTAAAGTAAGTGAACATGCATTCACTTTCACACTGAGACAGGTAGTGGGTAAAATTATTAATGTCTCCTATATGTTCTTTCTGGTACTTGAAGACAAAATTTGTACTCTGGAAATATATGCTTATTTGACATATAAACACAATGTTATAGGGTCTCTGATCTTTTCTCTTGTTCTTATTGTCTAAGACTTTTCTGGTTAGCTGTGTAACGAAAATAATCAACAATATTGCTTCTAGGTACGTTTTATCAATGGCAAAGTACTATGCTATTGTCAACATCCTAGACACAGAGAATCTCAGTGTCTCTGACCTTGATAAATTCTCCAAACACTGAACAGTTTTTATTGATCACTTAATATCACCTGAGTTCTGCTGTGCATTAATGTGTAGCCTTGTTCTCTACTTATTCCATTTATCATCCTGTCTATAACCAGCTATTGCTGTTAGAATGTGTCCCCTGCAGAAACGAGGTCTTTACACAGCAGGATCTTACAAATCAACATCAGTGGGTCACCACACAGGTTTTACAGAAGCAGTGATGCCTAATATCTCTCCATGTGACATCTGCAGAAGCAGAAGTAAAGACTGGGTATATCCACTGTAGATTGTTGGTCCTCCCAGTGTGCGAACACAGGAGGCAAATGAACATGCTGAAAGAAGAGTGTACCCTTTTGTCTTGATAGAGATCTGATATAGTAAGACATCATCCTTTTATATTTTAATTTCATGTAGAAATTTTTAAATTTGCTACATTTACATTTTCCATTTTCCAAGACATTCGGGTTTTGCAAGCATGTAATAAGATTAAAGTTGTTGCTTCCTATGGGAAGTATTATTTGTTAAAATCCTCACCTTGTGTTTCTTAACTCTCCAGTGAAAGGTAGCTAATACTGGCTTAGCTTTATTCTGTACTTAATTAAGGTGCTACTGCCCCACAGAAATCACTAGGAGTGGCAGCCTTATAATTTCAAGCCAGATTTAGAAATAGTTAAGAGTATTTTGAGTCACTAGGGGGCATAGCAGTACCAAACCGGTTTCTGTCTCTCCTTTAACAGTATATTCCATTCTGTATGAGAAAAGAATAATTTTGTCCAAAACATTTTTTGTCTAAATTAATCTTTAATCTGGGTAATAATAAATGCATGTCACTGGTAAGTGAAGATCAGATGAAAAATATAGCTTGCTGAGCAGAGATGTTATCAGTTATCCTTATGTTTGCTATGACTCTTCAGTACTTCCTTCATCCAAAAGAAGTCTCCATCAAACTTATTTTGCAAAAAGATTCAATATTACTCCAGAGTGACATGATTGCTGGGTACTCTCTACCTCACACATGATTTAGAAAGACTGTTGAATCAAGAGGTGATTATGCAGAAAACCTGTAGAGCACTGTATTTCTTTATATTATTTTCCTGATCCCCTAGATGCTAGAATCTCCTGGTAATATTGACATTTTAGGATTAAAACTTCTATCAGAGAGGTTGATTGTGACGTTTCTTTAAGGGCTGTCCAAAGATTCAACTGTGCTTGTGCTGTTAATTCTTTTGACACCACACATTGCAGACAGTGGGGTTTGGAACTGCGGACTAGCCTGTTCTTAATGTGAGCAGGTAAAACTTCTCCTTTGAAACTCCTGCCCCTGGACTGGACTTCCTGTGTCCCATTCATCACATCTTAAATTTATCCCCTCTCCCTCCTTATGACTAGGTTGCTCATTTCTTCTCTTCTTAGCCCACTGCTTTAATAACTTCTGTTCTGCTTTTCACAAATCTAAAACATTATTTGAAAGGACTTAGTCCTATAAAAGTAATGAGATAATGCTTTATAGGATTTTTTCTGTGTGGGTGTATGTAACTCCAATGTGCTGTCTGAAATTATATTACAGAAGAATTTGTTCTTTTAGAAAATAAAGTTGCATTAGACACTTTAACTGAAGAGAATCTTGTGGGAAAAAGATTAGGGAGTTACTCACAAGCTCCTACAACTCCTTCTCATGGGTACTGTTTATCAGATCCTCTGAAGCATCTCTGACACACTGAGTATTTATGTCCTTTTTTAGCAATCAGAAAATTTTTCCAGTCTCTAGACTACAGAAATGCAATTATTTCAGTCACAATAGCAGCCTCATTCCTCGTTGTGCTATAGGAAGATTATTCCTTCATCAATGCATGCTTTTTATTAATGGCAGCTTCTTGTATTTTTCAGTGAGAGAAGTGGAAACTGAGTGGTTCTTATTTACCTGTGTGGCTAAACAACAGCACTCAGCATTATCTCTACAGCAGGCACTTACTGTTCTCCAAGATGCACTGCTGCCTCTTCCAATTTGTTCAGCAGAAATTCACATACTCCTTTACAAACCACTGCTACTCTCTGTTTGCTACAACTAATTAGTGGCACATGTGAAAAATAGTGCAGGTCCCACACTCAAGAGTCCTTTTGAAAGGAACAGATTTTATGTACCATTTCTGATTTATCTGACCATTTTACATATAGAACATTTGATTTCATCAGGAAAGCTGCCTAATCAGGATCTCTCTAAGGTGGTCGCCATGACTGCTGCTGATGGTGGTCATTCAGGTGATTTCATAGCGCTTCCACCCTCTGTGTGTTTTAGTCCTCCAGCCAGAACCATTGTTCAGTCCCTGTTTAGTGAGGATGTGCCCTTCAGTAGACAGTACAACAGCATTTTGTATTGTTTTGTACTTCTCTGAAGCATTTATTTTGCACATTTATTTCATTTTTGCTGTCCTTTTTATCTTCTCTCTATAGGCCTGGCCAGAGAACTGTAGATGACTTAGAAATTATATATGAAGAACTTCTTCACATTAAGGCCTTATCTCATCTTTCTACCACAGTAAGTATTTTCAACAATATAACTCATCACCAAAAGGGAGGTTGAATTTTGCCTTCTGATGCTGTATTAGAATTGAAGGACCTACAGCCCTTTCCATTTACACTTTCCATGCAAAGAAGTTATTCCCACCTGTGAGGACCACCCAAGCACTATGCAGATGTAGGTTATCTTTTGGATATAAGAGATAATTCTCTTCATGTGTTTCTGCACAGCCCCTACCTCACTCACTCGTCACAGGTGCCTCCATCTGGGTCCATATCTAAGTTTAAATTAAGATGCACGCAATCTGACCTGAAACCTGGGACTGTGGTGCTACTGAATTTTACAGGATAGATGTCTAATTTCTGAATGATTAAGAAGTCTTGGCTTGAACCAGTTAGGAGGAGGAATAATAATACAGTGCAGAAATGTGTACTGTACAGTGCTGGCTGGTTGGAGTTTTGTCCTAGAGTGAAGGAAACCTCACATCAGACACCTTATCTCTCAGCGGGCGAGAACAGTGTAGAGAAAGAAGAAAAAATGAAATTAAGAAAATGTCTGAAGGAGAGAACATAACTGTTCAAAGTCTCACCATCACTAACACACTCTGCAGGCAACTGAAACAAGCTAAATAGCACTTTACTTGGCAGCAGCAAGATGTGGGTGCTTTCAGAAGAAGGAAGCCAGTCAAAAAGTAGATTTATGTTTGACGATAGCTTCTTTGGAGGCTCTTAATATTTTCAGTAATTCTCAGCTAACTTGGACAGATGCAGTTAGCTATGAAGCTGTATTAGAGAAAGGTAGTACTCTGTGCAGACATATAACATCTGAGCAATGTTTTCCAAAAACAGTGTGCATCCAGAGTTGGTAGCTGAACTAAGAGGGAACAGCCTGCCAAAATCCTTAAGCAACTCCGGGATGTAGGAAAAAAGTAAGAAAGTCTTTAAAGAAAGACTTCTGTAAGATCCAGAAATTACCATTTTCAAATTAAACGATGTAAACCCAAGATAGACAGATACTGAAGTGGAGAACACTGTTGATACTACAGACATAATCCAGAACAAAAAAAAAATCCGAAACACAAAATATTTCCAGCTCAGAAATACAGACTTGAGGTCAGCATTCACAGCAAGCAGCACATAGAACAAGTATGGCAAATGATCCAAACTGCAAGAAGTACTTGGCATTTTGAAGAAGTGAAGTTGATTCCATGCTTTTAATAAGAATTTGGAAATGCCAGCCTATTATGTGCTGCATGAACTAAAGCAGAGGACAGAAACCATGACTAGCTTAGAGGAATTCTTCAGAGGAGCAACAGATAGCATTGCGCCTATGAGACAGAAGATTAATGGTCAATCGATGTGAAAGCAAATGGAATGTTTATTTGTTTTAAGCAAGGCATGAGTTTTCTAGACAAGCCACAAGCAGCAGGAAGAAAAATGGATAAAACTCAAATCGCATGGTGGTGAACTAATCCCTGCTAGAAAAGCCTAGGAAGTTAATGTATACATGAAAACCAATTACATAATGCAGTGTTAAAACCAAATCACATTGGCTTCATCAAGAGGCTTCATTCACTGCACAGGCAAATGACTGAAACAACTGACAAGATATCTGAGGATGTACATGAATAGGAACGATCTCTACAATGTTCAGAACAGTGCTAATGGGGTTGTATTTCCTGTCCTTATGAAAACATCATTGCCTTCAGGCAGAGGTTATAAAAGAGTCTGGTGAGCTAATTGTTATAGAAATCACAGGCCTGTGGGTCCATTCACTGAACAGTGTACTAAGAAAACCTGTCCAAACACCTCTACTTATCCCTCTTCTTCTCCAGACTGCAAACAGGGAGTGCTTTGCACTGGCTATCAGGCAAGAGTTCTGGGAGAGGTGGCTGGTGTGGTACATTTATGTGTGGTGCCTGAGCAAAGGTTTGGTGGGTGCCTTTAGGACATCAGAGCCTGAATTTGTCCACCCATTGTAGGAGATTCAGCCACCCGACTCTCATCTGGATTGTGTCCGGAATTTGGGAGTTCCTCCCCAAGTTTATCTTCATCTCCTAAATTTTTTTTCGATTTAAACAGTTAGGAGAATGGTATGAAAATGCTGCTACTAAATATATGTTGGAGACAGCTTTTGATCTCTATTTGGCACAGCTGAGTGCCACCGTAGTACCTCTGAAACATGGATTGTCACCAGCTGACTCTCTCTGAAAACAAGAATGCCACTGCTTGGAAATTGGCCTCCCAAGCCCTTGGAGACTTCCGGTTGTGTGAAGAGAGAAATAAAGCAACAGGAAAACTCAGGATAATATGAGGTTCCCAGTGCTGCTACTATTTTGTGAAAGTAACACTAAGAGTGTTTACAGTGAGAAAAAGCAGTTGTAAATGGTGTCTCCCTAGAAGCAACTGCTCAGTCAGTCATAAAAGCTAATCACATCAGAGCAATGCAAACCCAAGGAGCAGCAGGCTGACACCAAGGCCAGCGTCCCATTCTCCAGTTCCTGGAAGAGGCAGCGAGCTGGACACTTTGCCTGGGAAGCTGTCAGGCAGAGGGGGGTCTCAGCAGGTCCAGATGGCAGTGCCTCACAGCTCCGCTCAGTAGAAGAGGCCAGGCTTAACGTCAGTAAGGGGGAGGGTACTGATTCCTCAGGAAAGAACAGGAGTACCGCAGAGCCCCATGGAGTAATTGGCAGTGGTTAGCTATCTGCTGTAATAGAGTAGCTTTTACGGTTTGAAATTTTCAATCATGTTAATGTTAATTGTTAATGATGGTTTCACATGTGTGTGTATGAAGAAAGATGTGAATGCCTGTACCTTAAAAATGCCCTTGTGTGAGCCATTTGGAGCCAGGAAATGTAGAGGCTCATGTTCTGTAAAGCCAATCAGTAGGAAATAGGACATCAAGTGAAGAAGACTGTTGTCTGTCTTTGTGACTCTGAATGAGTGCTGAACGATGCAGAGGGAAGGAAAGCAGTGACTGGGGCTTATTATATGACCTCCTCTTAACCGGGAAGAATAAGATACATAAAGCTATAATTTCTTTCTCTTTATTTTAAGGTAAAGCGAGAATTAGCAGGTGTCCTCATTTTTGAGTCACATCCCAAAGCAGGGACGGTCTGTAAGTAAATGGAGTCCTGTAAGATCCTCTTTCTCATCTGTGGCATGAACATTTAAATTCTTATTGTTTAAATGACAAGGGCAAAACTTGGATGCACTTTTCAAACTTGACTGGCACTCAGTGTTCAAAACTGGGGTAACAGGTGTTGGCTTAGTCTGTTGCTGAGTGCAGGGACAGTACCAAAATTAATATTATATCTTTGGTTGGCTGTATGTATTGGGTGTAGTTTTATCTAGAATTTTGGATTGGACCAATCTCTATTTAAAATGCATTTTAATATTATCCATGCATTTAAAAAAATCTTCCTGCACAGGATAAAGGATTTAAAATGTTAGCTTATTCAGACCTGTTTATACTGAGAAGTTTTAGCAAATTAATGTCAAATTCACAGCCACTAGAGAACTGGGTTAGAACATGGTACTACTGATGGGATCCAAATCTCTGTGCTGATTAGTAATTGATAACCTGACATGTATTAATAAAAGTAGTTGTTGGAGTTGTCATGGAAAACAAAAGCAACTTTCACATCAGCATAATAAAATAACTACTATATGGGTGTGGGGTTTTGTTCTAAAATCTGAAGGCAATTGCTTTTAAAATCATAGTATGCCCCTTTTCAAGGTAGACATTAATATGACTGCAGTAGAATTACTTTGAATTTTATTGAGTGCAGAATCTGGTCCATTTATATTTTGAAAAACTATATTCTCACCATAAAATCTTTTCTCTCTCCTGTAGTATTTAATCAGGGAGAAGAAGGTACTTCTTGGTACATTATCCTAAAGGGATCAGTAAACGTAGTCATTTATGGCAAGGTATTTTTTTCAGAAACCTTTTTATATTATTCTCATTTTGGAATTTTAAGAGTAAACTTTGAAGGAATGCAGTTTAATTTAGTGCAGAATTGCTTCATCTGAGGAAACAAATTGAATATAATTTTATTAAGAAATGATACAGTGATTTCACTGATATACTGACGGTTGATTGCTGTATAATGTTGGGATGTATTACAGACTTTCTGAATATAATTCATCAGAGTTACATCAGTATCTCTAGGACAAAGTCATTTGGTGGAATTTGTTGAATTGTCAGACTTCCGTCTCACAGGGGTTTTTGCCCTGTCCCTTTACCACCATATTCTCTTGCATTTGTATGACTGATTTTTGTCATGCATGTCAGGCATGTCTGACAAAACTGCTGCTTTGTGACTAGTGGTTTTCAGGTTGAAATTTATGCCAGCTCTTAATTTTAGATAAGCAAGAGACTGAAAGGCATCTCTATTAAATTTCCTGTTTATGAGAGAGATTTTTCAAGGCAAAAAGTAGGACTTTGGTACACAACAGTCCCTTGAGTCTTTAAAAATCACTGCTTCCCTGTTGATTTATCATTTGGTGATGGTGATCATTCTCCATTTTGAACACCAAGCATTTCACCAAAATCTAGCATAGAGGCCCTGGCGCTAAGCTGCTTCCTAAGTAACCCATATTTATCTAAGTTTTTTACATCACTGGATGGACCAGATCCTCAGCTACTATAAATTGGAGTAAAATGAGCATTGCTGATTTACACCAGCTGAGGTTGTGGTGTTATGTATTATTTCTGCAAACTTGATCTTATCTTTTAGGACCTCTTTAAGTAAAAAACAAACAATTCAACAACTTTCTGTCGTCAGCAGGGCTAGAAGAATTCTTCAAGCTGAATGTAATTTGAGAGAACAAACCAATTCTTTTCTATTCTTGCCTTTCTTTAGTAATAGTAATAACCAGCTATCAAGTATTGTTTCCTAGTCATTATTTTGGCTGTTGATTTCCTGCCAAATAAATTTGTTTTGGTATTTGATTGTGAAGTCCGGTATTTGTACAAGGACTTTGAATAGAATCCAGAGTAATGATGGGTTTCTGCATGTAAATGTTTTGCTCTGTGCAGGGTGTGGTATGTACTCTACATGAAGGAGATGATTTTGGCAAGTTAGCACTTGTGAATGATGCTCCCAGAGCAGCATCCATTGTTCTGCGTGAAGACAACTGCCACTTCTTGAGGGTAGACAAGGAGGACTTTAACAGGATCCTTAGGGTAAGAGTGGGAAGGGCCACCTTGACGGCATGATCCCATTGTCACTAAGGTTGGGTTGGCCATGGAGAGTCCCAGCTGATTTAGCTTTGGTTGATACTTCAAAGATGATCAAAGTCTGTGGTCTTGCTGATTTTCATCTGTGTTATTTGAATGCACATTATACTTAATTTTTCTTTTCTTCTTTTTCTACTATGATCTGGTGGTAGAAGATGAAAATTTTACCGACAGTTTACTGAGCTAAGACTTATAATTTTTAAGCGACATTTTTTTTTTAGTCCATCACACAATTCTTTGTCTGTTCCCTCAGTGCCAGTTCTTCCCTCTTGATCCTGCCTGTGAGAGAAGCAGAATAAAGATAGATAAATACAAGGGAAAAGAACCAACCCCATAGTCTTTTGTGTTTGAAAGTCATACACTTTTTCAGAGTAACTAATCAGACAAATCGGGTGTAATTATTTTATTAAAAGTAACTTGTCTTGCAGGATGTGGAAGCAAATACAGTAAGACTCAAAGAACATGACCAGGATGTCTTGGTGTTGGAGAAGATCCCAGCAGGAAACAGAATTTCTAATCAAGGAAATTCACAGCCTCAGCACAAGTATGTTTTCATTCAATAGTGCAAGTGTCAGACAATGATTAACCTTTTCATATGGTATTATTATCCAAACAATAGCATATTCCCCCTTTCTAAGGAGGAGTGCAGTGCATATAAAATTTCTTTTTTAATCATCAGCTGATCACATGCCCCATACTGGATAATATCCATTTCCAGCAGTACAACAGTTCTGTATCTTTACACAATAATTCTCTAAAGATCTTGCTGTAAACACTTATCTCATGTAATAGCTTCTAAATAGACAGCACATGGAGAATGCTGAAACCTTATTAAGCTGAGCTATTGTAAGGTAAATACGTTGTTTTATTATTAAGTACAGACATTTTCATTTTGGATTTTGAGCTCTGGATTCTAATAAGAGTTTGCTAGGTACAATTTATATACAAAACTAAGATCTCATGCAATGCAAGTCGTGCAGCTTATCTTACAGAATAGGTTTGCACTATAATGACAATATTCATTATATTTTCTTTACTTTCTTACTGAAAGGGAAAAAGTACAATTCTGTTTGGATACTACTGTGATAACAGTAGAGTGAGGCTATTATCATTGCAAATGTTGGTAAAACCCCTAAAGGCTTTGTAAATGTGTTATTTGCAAATGGATGCACAATTTTCTTCAGAAACGCTTGAACAACTCCAACAAAATAAGCACCAAGAACTTTTGAATCCTTTAACCTGGACCTTACTTTTTCTCAAAGAAAGAGCTAATTTTCTGTGAGATATTTTGGGTACTGTTTTTATCCGATCTGGGATTTCATATGCTTGTTTCATCTGCGTAACTGAATATAAAGATTTGTAAAGATCTGCAAAGAGTTGAATAAACCATTCCTTGTATTTTACATGCAAGTTTCACATATTTCAGAAACTGACATTTCACCTTTCACTTGATCTGTTAGAAGAACAATCTGTTCTACCAGAAAAACATGTACTCTTGCAACAAATTTTTCTTTGTCTAAATGAGGGGAACTTGTGCAGCCAGTGGATTTGCATCAGCAGCTGCAATGCACAGCAACTTGATCATAGATTTAGCTCCATTTTCTTGGGTCTGATATATTCTTCATGCTTTCAAAAGTGAAAGTTTCATTTAAACATATTTCAAACACCACCTTCCTTGCAAACTCTTTGCCTCAACGTCATTTGTATTATTTAATTTTTTTCTTGTTCAGAATTTGAAAAAAAAAATTAGGTAGAGACATTTATAGTCCCTGGTTAAGTTACACTGTATTTTAGAGCTTACATTCCAGGAATATTTTCAGGTAAAGCTCAGAATTTAATTTCTATAAATATTCTATGCATTTGGTCAGCTTTTGGGTACTGTCAGTGTGCCAGCAAGGGAGCTTTGGCTCATAACAATGACAAACAGACATAAGCTACACAAAAGAGGAAGCTACCCTGAAAACTCACTGTCTGCTTTTCAGCAGTCGGATAACACTGTTAGTAGTCTGTTGGCAGTGTTTTGGTTTTTTTTAAATCTTCTGAAGTGAGTTCACTGGTTTTGAAGATGGTTTCATTTGTTAGTAAATAGAGTGGCTATGTTTATGCTTGAGAAGCCTAGTTACTGATGTATTCTGATTTCCAGAATGTGTTACTGTAATATGTTAGTTGAGTGTTCAGTACTTTTGAATATCACTCTGCCCAAAAGAGAAGCTTAACGGGGACCTCCTCTTAAAGGCTTGCAGCTTTGTCGTTACTTGGGTAGCTTACATATCTGGTATCTTTTCAGAAGAGCTGCCCTTTGGGCTTTGCTCCCTAGGCAGGTACATAGCATTTGCACAGGAGAGGTGTTCTGCATCCCAGAGTTGTTCCCTGAGATATCCAGTCAACCAAGAAGCTAATTTTCTTCCTCTTAGTCTTTGGGAAAACTTCACTCTGGGAGCGGATACTCTCAGTTGCAGTTTGCATTCAACTGCCTCCTCTACTGAGGAGGCATAGCTGCTGCATAGCTCACCGAGCCATGCTTTCAAACAGTGACAGTTTCGCTTCGAAGGACTAGCTCTGAAGTTCTCACTCCCAAGATCTAACTCTTTATGGGTGATCGCACTCATGCAGGATGAATTCAGCAGCCCTGCAAGTCACTTCACTGTTCATTTTTACTTTCATATTCAGAGTATAGCAACCTGTGATTTCTCTGCTTCACTCACTTAGATACTTGGTTAGTATCTCTGTGAGAATGTGCACTGGCTTAACAAGTGTTTGTGTTCTTGGGACATCAATACGGTACTTCCAAAGGGGTTGGCAGGTAAAAGAACTGTGACGGTCAGCACTCAAAGTAAGGAGGAGCTCCCAGGAGCTCAGCTCCACCACTTATTTCTCAGCAGGAGGAGAGTATCTTCACTTCTCGGGGTTTTCTCTTTCTCTTTTTTTTTTTTTTTTTAAGTTTTATACTTTATCAGTTGGATCCAAAAAAAAAAAAAAAAAAAGATGCAAAGGTTGAAAGAATGGAGAGAAAGATTAAAAAAGGAAAGAAGAAAAAGAACAGGACAAGTTTAGCAGTATCCTATGATATTCTACTGGTACTTAAAATCTTGCAGTGTTTTTGCGTGAAGCAGCAAAACCTGACTATTGCAGTAGTTCTCTCACCTCTCTACATTTAGTCCAGGAAATGGTACAATCCTAAGTTTATCCACTTGAAAAATGTACTTATTGCACAAATTTGAAGGTACAGTGTTCTATTTCATTATCTGCCCCCAGCTTGTCAGACCTACGCCTGTCAGTGATGCTGAAGGAGA
Organism: Pterocles gutturalis; assembly: GCF_000699245.1. Lineage (NCBI taxonomy): Eukaryota > Metazoa > Chordata > Aves > Pterocliformes > Pteroclidae > Pterocles > Pterocles gutturalis. The sequence continues at coordinate 115,435 of NW_010120518.1, forward strand.
TTGTTTCCTTGCTCTAACATGGATACACACCCGTTCTCATTTCATGCTCATAGGAAGTCTGTTAACACCCTCTAATGACTGAGAATTGCCATCATTTATTCACAGCAGAGAAGTATTTCTGATTGCACTTCCCCAGGTTTGCACCAGTGCAGCTCTGCTGATTGTGGTGTAACTGTGGTGGTGGTATATTGGAGTACCTCTGCAGGGAGGGGGCCGTCAGTCGTCTCACACTCCCTGCGTAGGGTGGAGAGTGTTAATGCTCCCATTTTACAGGGGGAAAGCCAACAAACATTGTGAGTGGTTTTGTCCTAAGCTACACAGAGATTCTGGTCAGAGCAGGTGTTTGTACTCTGGTAGTCATCAGTCCCCGTCTTCTCACTGGTACGCACCTTTTTCTTGATTAGCTGTTTTGCCTATGAAACATTAACTGCTCCTTTCCCTCTCTCAGGTATATTGTGATGTCAGGAACCCCAGAGAAAATTTTAGAGCACTTTCTGGAAACTATGCGCCTTGAAGCAACTTTAAATGAAGCAACAGGTATCTACATGATGAAGGCTGTGTTATTATTACTGCATAAGATGGTCTTGCTGGGGGAACACCGCAGTGTGATGCTTTGAATAGCAGCTAGTGGTAGTTTTTCCCAGAATAAGAACTATCTACTGCTCTGAAAAAACACTGAGAAAATGTAGGAAATCGAGAATTAAAGATAACAATCCACTCCTCCTAGCCTGCTCTTTTGTACTTGTACTTTGGGTTCAGAGTACAACAGTAAAAACTCAGAGCACTCAGTGCTGAACTGCTAGGCATGAATTTAATTAGGCACAACTGTAAGGCCAGGACAGAGCATGCATTACCACCCGATGGTGATGATACCCATACTTCTTGTTCTGGATGTCACTTAGTACTGTGAACTAATTTGATACCTCCAGCCATTGCATTATGCTAGTATAAGTATTTTCATATCCATATCATATTTAAGGTATCACAATTTAAATTGTTTGTGATACTTTCCCATGTGGAGGGAGAGAAGAATTGTTACTCAAAAGAGAACTCAACATACCATGGGCCAGGTCCCAGTCATGCAGTTTGCTGCAGCTGCACTCATTAGGCTGCTTTTCATTAGTGTAAAGAGAACAGAGAATTTACATCTAGGGATATAGATATTTGCTGACTTACTATTAGTAAGTATTTTAATTTTTAAAAAGTCAGGCACAAAAAAATTCCTCCTAGTTATGATAAAGTAATGCAGAGACTTCTAAATTAAGCTACATAACACCACTCTAGCAACTTCTTTTTACATTGCAGATGACTTAAGAAGTATATATTCAAAGGTGTTCTTAAATCCAGTTAATCTGTTACTGACCTCATAGGTAACAACCTGTATAGTGGTCCATAAATGGTGGACAAATTGAAAGATTACAGAAATCCCTTTACAGTGTGTGATTTAACCACTTTTAAGAATGAAAATTATCCTTTTCATAGATACCTGTCTATTAGGATTACAAGCAGAACATTGTTCTTTAAGCCTGCAAGTATATAAACACGAGTTTACTATTAATAGTATGCATGTATTATACATTTTTCTAAAACTAATTATTTTTAAAATCTTTTAAAACTTTTCCCCAAAACATCCAATGACAAGATTATACCTATACCCTAATGGGATACAAAATGTCACAATTCACAAGGAAAGCTATTTTTAGGATAGAGAAGCTCAGAGTGCTGGAAAATAAAATTTTTTAGTTTATGCATTCCTTTAATTTAAGAACAATTAAAATCTACTTTGCTCTGGATATTATGCAATGAAGAAGTCCCAGTCTTCTGGAGGTGAGTTTTGTCAACTGAGAGGTATTTTCATATATGAATTACAGTGGAAGCAATGGTGTAATGTCACATTACACAGTTATGTCACCATATTTTTTCTAACATCTCTTTCTTACAGGGTTTTAAAATGTTTCTCTTATCTCAAAAGTTGCACTGTAGAAATTATAACCTAGGGTACTATGTTTATTGTTTCTCAGTGATTCTATATAAGACTTGCATAGTTTAAAAGTAAAATTAAGCTCATTCTTACTACCAAACTTATTCTGGCTTCTGCAGCCAGGCTTTATAAATCCTTCTTGTTGTCACAAATACAAAGATAAGGCAAACTGGGACTTACACCAGCACTACCACAGATCATTTTATCAGAAAAAACAGCTTGCTATTTTTTTGCCAGAGAAAATGTCAGTCACATTGTTCATATAAGTTTTAATGTAAATGTAGCAGCTGTAATATTTTGAATCAAAATAAAACCAGAAATTTGGCTGTCCATTTACCTTCTGCTCATTGCTAGGAAATCAGCAAAAAATTAAATTATTTGCCTTCTCCTGTGTACTATATACTAAATGTGCTGTCTGGTATTGTAGTGTCCTAAAGCCAAATGCAGCAGCACTTCTTAGGTACCCAGACATGGCAGGCCTGATTCTTCTTATGCTAAGATCTCTATACTTGTAGAGAAGTATATCCAAATATTTCACTTTAGGACAGATGAGGTATTTTTGCCGTGCCAAATTTCCCTTTGGCACAGGAAATGCCTTTTAATATAAGTGCAATAAAATCCATGCAGACAAGAATAAAAGCTTAATATTTCAGCTCGTATTTGTTCATTCCCCATTTTCACACTTAATGCCTACAAAGTGCTGAAAGACCCCTTTATTATCTGCAGAGGGCTAATAAGATATTTTAGCTGAAAAAAAAAAAATCATCCTTGTGATCCCCAAGCTGTTTGCAGGTGATTAATCGACTGTTTTCTTTCTTGTCTTTTCATAGATTCTGCTTTAAATGATTTTATTATGATGCACTGTGTTTTTATGCCAAATAGTCAGCTCTGCCCAGCCTTGATGGCACAATATCCTTCTGTAAGGAAAAAGTTTTGTCCTTTTAACGGCTATCCCCATTAGTATTTTCTTCTCTCAAGAAGCACATCATGTTTCGTGGAGGCTGTGCTTGCTAGGTAGGTTCTCAGTGTCTAACAGCTGTCCATAGCTCAACAGCTCTGAAATGGATAGTGTATACCCATGATGAGATACAGTCCTGGAGCATGAAAACTGTATCTTTCCTGTGCTGATTACTATTCCAAGGTCAAAAAATGTACTGTCCCTCCACCAGGTAAGTGAAATTACATAAAAATTTGGATTACCCTTCCTGTATCCTTTCTGTCTCTTGTTTCTTTCTGAACTACAGCGTCTAGATTTTTAACTAGGGTCATTATGTTTTGGTGATTTCAGTGGTCCACTTTATAGATTACAAGCTGCAAACTGCCTCAAGCAAAAGGGTGCCTAAACTAGTAGAATAATAAGTAGTTCCTAAGTGCTTCATAATAGTTATGAATAAAAAATAATAATGTATAATAATTGTCTATAGCTAATGTTAACAAACGGCAAGAAACTTCAAGTGTGTGTGAATATCTGGGAGATGAAAGCTTACAGTGGATAGCCTTGAGAGCTGTAGGTGATTCTCATACTCTCTACATGTTTTGCAGGAGTCTGTGAAATGTCCATCAGTTCGTTACTGGCAGGTCATTTAGTTTGGGGAGCTTTTGGACACTGAGAGTTTTCCTTGTGCACAGTGACTTGAAGCTATCAAGTGACTGAGAGATTAAATAAACATATGATGTTTTCTGTTTTATAGAATTCTGACAGGGATATAATGACTTCAATTCCCTATTTAGTTTTTTTAGAATCAGATTGGTGTGAAAGTGTGCTTTCCTTGAAGCTCAGCGGGGCGAGTGACATCTGGGAAAGCTAACACTCTGAAACCACAAAATAGAGCATCATGTCCTTGTCTGGCAAGCTTGCGAATCCATTTGTTTTACTCCTATCAAGGACAGTAATTGTTTTGAAAACCTTTGGACCCATAAAACTGGTCTGTAGAAAATTGTTCATACACCTGAAGCAAACACATTTTCCAAAACCACATAGTTTTGGATATCAAAAGTATTATGAAATGCTGTTGCTGACAGCTTTAAGAGGGGAAGAAAAGGACAGCACTTGTTACGGTTGGGTTTTTTTTTTTTTTCTGATTTATCTAGCTCATGTTATTTAATCAGTCCATTTGAGACTCAGGCTTGTCTGTCCTCAGTTATAATAGTATACGACTGAAATCCAATAACTGGGAAAATCAGATGCAAAAGCAAAATGGACCTCACTGTTTATAGGGGAAAAGCTTTTCTGAAGATCAAAGTGATAGTGTCACTTATGTATATGTATTCACTTGTGATTAAATCTATTCTGGAGAGGAGGCTAAGGCCATAGTCTTAAGTGCGTCATGGCAGGCATCTTGCTAATTTTTTTCAGAGAGGAGGACGAGGGCTGGAAGTAACTGGTATCCCACTGCTTTAGTGTCAGCTGTTCCTAGAGTTGAATTATTGTTTATTTGGTCCATTCTGAATATGAAAAATCAAACTGTGCTCTGTTGATTGTACCATTGAAATTTATTGTTAGAATTGAAAGGTTGCTAACAAAGCTCATCTTTTTTGAGCAAAATCACTCTACAAAAATGTTTGCCGGTGCTGTGAGACTAAGGAGAGGTTAGTTATGCTCAGTGAGGAAATTGAAACAGAAAAAGGAAAAGAAGAAAGGTGATTGAGTCAGAGACACTGTTTTTGCTCCCACTCCCAGTTTTGAATCAATACAAGTCTCTTTTCCTACACCCACTTAGGTTACTATTTTAGCTGGCAGCATGCAAATACGAGTAGAGCTAGACCACTGTAGTGCTTTCAAGCATAGTAAAGGGTCTTAATTATTTGGGTTTTCACTTCTTTTACAGCAGTGTTTTGTCATCTTTAAGTTCGTTAATCCTGAAAGGAATGGATGAATGCACCGTTTTGGCTAAGCAACACTATTGCTTGCTACAGATTCAGTGCTTATACGGTGCTGTCCCTTGGCACACCACTCTTTTTTAGTCATTAAACTATATGGATTCTGCAATATTAAAAAATCACATTCTTCTTTTTTATAGGGAAGAAAAGGGCATGCTCACCTATCCTAGATCAGAACATCAGTCCTGCATGTTGGACCAAGGTCCCTGTTTCCCTCTCTTCTTCACAGAGGTGGAAATGGACAAATTCTCAGAGCTACAGCTTGTCAGAGGGAGGCAGGACAAAGCCCAAAAGAAAACTTGAAATAAGAGTAGCACCTCCAAAAGTGCACTTGTGATAGTGCAAGTGTGTGAGCATGTGTGCAGGTGCGCATCTTTAAAGGAATACTGTCCGAATACTTATTAAGAATAAACTCCTCCTTTTCTTCTCTGTAGATGGTGGTCCTTTAGCGTGTTTCTGTATGAATCTTTTGTGAACCTCCTTTACTATCATGCCAGCAAAATAGTTTGCGTTCTACTGTAGTAATGGGTGCTGATTTTGCACAGCTCCTGATACAGTTCAGTGTTCCCACCCAGGGAAGAACAGTCTTCAGAATTGCTTCCATTTCCTAACATATGCTAGGCAGAATTAGAAATATATATAATGCACTCTAACCATGTAGGTGTTAATAAATATTTTACAATTGTCTGACACTTGTTGCAAATATACAAGATACTTTACTTCTGATAGCATAGCAGTCTGCAGTAAAGTTGCATCCTGTAGGTCCCATAAAAATGGGAGAACCCTTCATTGACTTTCCCTGCGATAATGTTAATAAAAGACCAATTAATATACATGAGCAGTAAAAATACAGAAAAATTACCAGTGCCTGTGGTGAGTCAGTTAATAAGAAAATAAAAATACATTAAATAATTACAGTGTTTGAAAGGTAAAAGTGGCACGAGAAAAATGACTCAGTAGAAAATTAAACTTGCTCCCTGAGACATTAGAGCACATGGCTTACAATATGTTATTTACTTCTTATGACCCTTTGACTTATTTACTCCCATAAATGTACTGACATGTTTAGTTCTCTGGTAATTTTAAAACTTTCCAAATGAAATTAAAATGCAGATTTCTAAAAGTTTGTCAGTTAAATGAGCACCCCAGTAACCATGGTAACATGTAAAATCTCTGCAGGGGTTTTGGGCAGGAGGGTCACTTGGAAAGTGTGAGTTAATAGATACTTTTTCCCATTATTTTATTAGTATAAATGTGTTAGCATTTGTTAGAGAAATGCTTCTAAATTAGAAGCTTAAAAAAATCTTAGAAAAATTTGATTTCTAATTAATATTTTATTTTTCTAATTAATATTTTAAAGTCTTTTGTTAGAGCAATGAGAAGTGCATCTTGAAAGGATGCTGGACTTCGCTGTGAGTGAAAGAATGTCAATATTTTAATATTAATCATTGCTATATAATTACAAATAGTATTATTCGTGACAGTCCAGAATCAGAATTTCGGTACGTGGGAAGAAAAGTTAAAGGTGTAACTGCACTCATTCTGTGCTTACTTCACATTCAGCCATCAGTTTATTGGGAAACAGATTAAATATATAGTGTTAACTTCTGATCAGTGACAAGTAGGCACACAAATGGTCATATCCTGTTTCTCATCGGGATTCTTCTTCATTTTTGCATAGGTTAAAGGCTGAAATTATCTGTTTATTGCCCATTTTACTTTTTTCTTGGTTTCTTCCTTTCAATAAATTGTTACTTTTGGGCTTTTTGCTGTTTACATATTTTTGTAAGTGATTTTTTCTTGATGCTTCATCAAGAAAAGGTCAATTAAATGTTTCCCATTTTTTCTTATAGTTTATAATAAAATAGCTATCACAAAGTATTGTGTCCCAAATATGCTTTATTTGATAGAGTAGAAACTTCTGATTTCCTAATATGCAAAATGAGGCTACTACAGAATTTATTATTTTACCCCATGTCCCTATAGTCAGTCTAGGCTGTAAACTTCCCGGTCTCCCCACCATAAGGGGGCTGAGGTTCACCTTGGGTTACAGTCACTTCTAAAAATAAAAGGAATAACACTGGTGCTTCATTCCAGTAGTCTTCCTCACAAATGGAAGACTGAAATTGTTAATAAACACAAAGTGACATTTTTCTTTTTCTTAAACCGTCTCCAAAGAAGAACAAGGAGAAATATTCTTCTTCAGTCTCCACAGTTAATCCTCTTCTCTATTGTTCCAAGTGTCATTTCTGTTCTGCTCCCCTGCAGCAACCGTCTCTGTGGTGGGATTGTGATCATTCCTGTGCTCTTTAGAGAATTCAGTCTTTTTACTTTTTAGTATGAACGTGAAAGGTTTGCAAGTCTTTATGCTAGCAGCAGTCGGAAATCAAAAGTATATATTGGAAAGTTATGTTTGAACACCCTGAAAACAGTTTGTTGGAAGTCAGTTGTTTGTGAATTCATACTGGTTTTAATATTTTCCATCACTGAGTGTTTTCCTTGACACCATGGCACTTATCATGCCCAGCCTTCTCAGGGTACAGAGCAGGAGAAAATGGATTATGCCCTCAACAATAAAAGGCGAGTCATTCGACTGGTTCTGCAGTGGGCTGCTTTATATGGAGATTTACTACAAGAAGATGAAGCAGCAATGGCCTTTTTGGAGGTATAAAGGACTTCTTGTATCATTGTACTGAAAAGCACCTATCAAGCAAGATAAGCTGAAAGCCCGTTCCCAGTCTATAGAATTCTGTCATGAACTAAAGAGAAGTGGGTCATTTCAAAGTGCAAACTCCTAACTCTTTTCTCAGTTTTAGCTGCAGACAGTATATGTGCTACAACAGTGCTTGAATCATTGTCATCCTCTGGACCTCTGAAAATATCTGCTGGAGTGGCAGACCCTTTTCAAAGCACTGCATGGGTAGATTGCTTTATAGCAATAGATGAATTTGCTTTTTTTAGTGTTTTCCTGTGGATAGTTCAGAGGCTCTATAGGTTGAACTGGGGGGCTGCTTATGCCTCCCTCAGGGTATGCCAGGAAGGAGCTGGAAGGTTCTCACTCTACAAAACCAAAAATCCTTTCCACTTGAATGAAAGCTGTACTGCAGCTATTGGAACTCAAGATCTTTGTCTTCAGAGCCCTTCTGATCACTTAAAATAATTTAACTCCTCAGACATTGATTGCAAGGTCTTTGTGGTAGGTACCATATCCTTGTATTTCTAAGATAAGTTGTTGTGATTGCCGTTATTATTATATATTGTGATTATGGGTCACAATCCCATATGGTACCAGCTGAATGAAGTTCTTGCCCCGAAGAGCTTATAACTGAATCTAAGAGTTAGCTGCAGGGAATAGAGAGGGGCCTTAAATATAACAGACATATATCGAGCCCATATGGGAAAGCTTTTCATAATAGCCAGGCTTTGGAGACAGACATAATGTTTTTCATTACTCCAGAGTTAAAGAACAATTACTGGTCGCAAGCATATAGATCCTTCTTTGGGTCGATTTTATGTAGGTGTGGCAGGAAGAGGTTTGAGTGGGGTTTAAGGGAGGGTAATGTTGTAGCGGACTGGAGTAGCTGAGAGTCAACAACTCAGTAGCAAATGAACCACTAAAGACTACAGGTTAAAAAAACCCTGTCACCCCAGATTATTTGTTAATTTTATAGTCTTTGATAATCTGAAAATGCGGCTTTTGCACAAGCAGTCAGTGGTTACACAGTGAGCTAAGGAGCCTCATCACACTTCCCTTCTGCATGTGTAACTCTTGCTTTAAATCAGCTGGAGATAAACAAGTAGAAGTAATAGAGGATTGGGCCCAGCATGTGTTCCTCTATGCAGATTATCATTCTTTATAATCATTAAACTGTCAGGTGTCATCTAATCCTCTATCCTGAGTACTGCTCATTTATTCTTATGGTTATTTAAAGACTATTCTATATCATTTACAGGAATTTTATGTGTCTGTATCAGATGATACTAGAATGATTGCACCACTAAAGGATCAACTTCCCGAGCTAGAGAAAATTGTAAAGCAAGTGTAAGCACAGTTTTTGCTTTTTTCCTTCCCCCCACCCTTTTTCTCAGTAAATAAATGAAGAAAATTTATTGTTTATATCTATTAAAAATCCATTCTATGAATGGCACTCAGTCACGCAAGACTGAACGTTTGCATCCAAGCTTGTTTGGATCAATGTCTATGGCCCTCTCTTTCCACATCATTCTTGCAAACACCAAACTCTCATTAAAAGGTTGACAGAAGGAATAAGAAATTATGTACACACCACTGAGGTGAAACTGAATGCTTATTTAATGCCTACATGGACTTTGTATAGTATTTTCCCTGCCTTGGTCATAGATTAACTATGGTATCATCTAGCCTTCTTTTCGTGTATGCTAACATTAATATGTTGATATTGAAGTCTGACAAGTTGTCCATGTTCTATAGGTGATTTTTATACACAAAATCTTCCAGGTAATATTTAATTATATATTCTATACTTTCCTTTTTATAGTTCCGAAGACCCTAAAGCATCACAAAAGAAGGTAAAATAATTTATATGTCCTTTTTCTAAAGTAAAAGCTTTAGCACAGCAAATCCATAAGCATTTTCTCTTCAGTAATCATGGATACACTAAAACAACAAATTGAAAAATAGCTTTTAACATTGTGTCAACTTTTGCATTGCTCCTCTTTTTCCTACCATTGATAAGGTATCTATTGTAGTACCTGTCCACCCCATAATGTTTCTTTTTGCATTGATGTGAATCCTGATGATTAATTTTCAGCACAAAGTTCTTCTGCAGCTGTTCAACACAAGTGATGACAGAGCACAGAAACGCCAGCCTATTAGGGGCAGCGACGAAGGTGAGTTCCTTCTCTGAAAGGTTTTCGTGAGCCACTGAGATTTGCCATAAATTTGTCTCTCTCTCAAAAAAAGATCTAACAATAAACAAAAGTACCTAACTACAGTTTTGAAGCCTGGCCTGAAGCAAACTCTGTTTGCTTTCACTAGCCCAACATTCTCCATCATTGATTTTAAGTGCTCCTGGTCTTTTCCCTTTGTTACTTTGCTGTCAAACACTGTGCTTCCTCAGAGGAATATGTAAAAACCTTTAAAATGGGAAATGAACAAAACAGGTAAGAACCAGTACAGACAGTTGCAGGTAATGACAGTGTGATAAGTACTGGGTGCTGAAGGTCATGTTTGAGCCTCTGTCTCTCCTACATAGTTTGAGCTAACATGCACAGTTCTTCCTTTTCAAGATAGGAGCAGAGCAGATAATCATGCCGTGGATCTCTGCCCTGTGGCACACAGCCTAGAAAACAAAATCTGCTGGTTTGTCCTATTGCTATTGTTTGATTCTCTGAAGAGATCAAGGTAAAATTTACAGCAGTGTAGCAGAATATCATTTTCAGTTGTACTGGCTTTTCATATTGTCCTTTACTTCAGGCAGGTTAAAGCACTGCTATGTGAAAAAAATCCCGAGGTCTCCTGATGAGATCTGTTCATTGTAAACAAAGATATATGCCCCTTAAAAATCATACATCTGAGCGTTTCTTTGCAACTGCTAGGAACCAGTCTCTCAATGGTTGTTTTGGTGCATCTTCATCACAGAAAATAGCTTCTGTTTCAAGGTGTTTGATATTAAAGAATAGCTCATGCTAGTGAACAACAGTAAAAATAAGGGAACAAAATGCAAGGTCATATAGTTGAGATAGCTGGTGGCATAAATCAAACTAACAGAAGAGTTATTTCAAAAGCTGGAAGTACCTGCGTATGAACAGCAGACATCCTGCCAGTCACGCAGCTTCTGTTGTCCATATCAGTGTTTGCTCTAGGTCTACAAAGAGCATAAGAGTTGGTGCTGCCAGGGAAGTACTGCTTCTTGTGTCTGTGTGGACAGGCAGTAACTGCCCCTTTCATATGCTGCAACTCTGTCATTTGTAGGGCAGGCAGCACACTGAACATTGAAAATCCATGGACAGCTGTAACCCCAGGGGCTTCTTGGCTTGGCTTGACAGCTGAGCTGAAGGAGTATTTTGCTAACTTGTTCTGTCTTAAATTCATGTCGCTTTGGGCTGCCTTGATTTTTACAGGCTAATGTGCTATCATATTGATTTCCAGGCAGCCAGAGGCCTGGGTTCATGTATTACTCTGTGGGCCAATTTGTACTGTAGACTCACGTGTATTCTTATTGTTAGGGTATTTTTCTTCATTGTCTACAAAATTCTTGATTCAGCAATTATATACTTGCTTGTAAAAAACAGGTTGCAACACAGTTTGATTTAAGTTCTGATTGTAACCAAAACTATTTCAAATTTATTTTGTAAATATTAGAAGTATTTTCCTGTAATTAAGAGATTTTGCAGCCAGTTTTCATGACTCTTGAAAAGAAGTGTTGATTTAAAATATTACAATGTCTGGAACATAACAAAGTGCCAGATTAAATTGGCAGCCATAAATAATGTAGCAATACTGAAACACTAGTACTTCATGGTTTACTGAAAGCTCTGGGAAACCAGAGATTTCTGTACTAGAAATTGTAGAGCATTTGAGGAAGGCGGAGATATCAAAACTGTAGTGATTTATTGTTGCTTTATTTGTTTCATTTGTGAGGAGTGGTTACTGAAGTGAAAGTAATTCATACAGTAAAGTCTCTGTGGTTGTTAACACGTGGCATACACAACACAATCTTTTTTTCTTTAGTTCTGTTTAAGGTGTACTGCATAGACCAAACCTATACCACTATCCGGGTGCCAGTGTCTTCCTCTGTGAAGGAAGTGATCAGCGCAGTAGCAGATAAGCTGGGTTCTGGAGAAGGCCTCGTCATAGTAAAGATGAGTTCAGGAGGAGGTACTGTATTTGCATAATCTTAAACAGTTCTCACTTACAGTAAAGCAGAATGTCGGGAGAGATTGAAAGACTAACTCAGTCAAGGCTTTTATATCCACGTGCATGTTCAGCTGGTACACAGGTTCTGTCTTAGAGGCAAGTCCTTTCCCTGCTGCAGGCACAGACTGAAGCTCACATGGTAGACAAAAAATGGAGAAGCTTGTATAACTGCATGTTACATAGCAGAGCTACCCCAGGTTTCCTTCACTGTAAGGCTTCTAAGAGTTTTTTAACAACAGAAATAGGAGGGAAGCATGGATAATGTCAGGCTAGATGTATGAATTAGCAACAGCAGAAAACACTGCAATGCAGACATTCCAGTAGTGATCACTGCCACTCTGGCCACTCTGTCCATGCAAACCACTACTGGTGTGGGGTTGGCAAAGGGTCAGGAGTCAGGCCCCCACTACAGGCTGTGGAAATGGGAGAGTAACTGCAAGGGGAATTCAGCTGGAGAATTGGTGTTGCTGAAGTGCTCTGTTCAGTATGACTGTGTGGACACACACAGAGCTAATGAGAGCTTTGTTGGAAGGCATTTTTGCAAACAGCGATGCCTGCCAAAACCAGCTCACTTCCTGAGAACTGGTGCCAAGCGGCTCTACTTTTTGCAGTTGCAGCTATTTTTTGTTGTCAGATTTGCTGACAGCCAGCGCACCTGGGAAGAGACTGTTTTGTAAGTTACTTCATTAGCTTTTCTTTACCTGTACTGTGATGCTCTTTTAGAACTGCTGTATTGAGATTTTAATACAGTTGCATTTCATCACCTTACACAGTTACTGTCTTCCAAGGCAATTTCTATTAAGAACAGCCCTCCAAATGCTTACAGCTTAGAGAAGAGTGAATGGAGTCCCTAATTATGATTGAATTTTTGCAGGTGATTTCTAGAGCACAGGCTTCTTGACCTGTCTGCACAATTTGGGGCTGGGATTCCAATTCTGTATGCCAGTTCTGTAGGAGACTGGTTTGGGCTGAGCTTGTTGTCACATTTCTTCAATAAAGAGGGTCTTGTAGTCATCTATTGTCTATGCTGGACATTGGCTTACTGTGCAAAATCTGTTCCCAGAAGGCTGACCTGTGCAGCTGTTGGATCAGCCCTGCTGTAAATTCTACATATACATAATAAACAATCTTTATTTCTTTATTTTCATGTTTACAGAAAAGGTTATGCTCAAACCTCATGATGTTTCAGTGTTTACAACTCTCAGTGTTAATGGACGGCTGTTTGCTTGCCCGCGTGATCAGTTCAATTCTTTGGTATGTATGTCTGCAGTTCTCAGAAAGTTCAGTTCTCCAGTTTATTTGAACACTTCACCCTTTTTGCATTATCAATGCTTTAGGTAAAACCTAGGGGAAACATTCACAGCAAAGGGCTTGTCACAGTGCTAGGGGATGAGCCCTGAAGTTAAAACAAGGTCATGTTATGATTTCCTAAACTAGAGCAGAAATCCATCTGATCCACATGACAGGCCTTGATCCCAGTATTCTCTGTGTCACACTGAGCATGTAGGAAGAGCTGAATATTGTCACTAAAACATGCAGGAATTCCTGATTACAGAATTATCTCAAGGCCACAGGGATATATTGCTGAACATAGATGTTACCAATTAAAACATTCTGGAGACTTAATTCCAACAGTAAACTCCTTAAAATCTTTTCTTTCTGAGCCCCACAAAAAACTGTGTCAAAATCGCAGATTATTCAGAGTGGAATCACAGAAAATATTCTTGGTAGAAAGTCTATTTTTTCTTAAGTAGAATTGTTCCTAAGTACTTACAGTTTATACAGTAATTCTAACGATCTCCATGGGGTCTGCTTTTATAGAGTTTGATTTGACTGTACTTTTTGTTCCTTTTATTTCATTAAAAACAAATGTCATTGCGAAGTCATGTCAGCATGAACTCTATTACTCCTAGCCTTGTTTCAGCCTTTTAACAAGCCACTTAGTATGTATGCCTGATTTCTTTTATAGATATGGTAAAATCTGTGCTTTGCTGCTGCTTTCAATTTAGTAACCAGGGAATGTACATCCAGTGTATTGTAGTTCCATGCAGAGATACCTCTTGTTCAGTTTATTAAATTCTGGTGTTTCCTTAAGGTTAATGAATACTGCCAAGTAGATACCCTCATGGGGCATGCTACTCTAAAGCAGGGGTGTTGCATCAGTACAACTGTGCTGGGTACTTTTATATGGCTCTGCATTGTCTGTGTAGACATACCTTTGGCAGCAAATTGTCATGACTTTCTATGCCTTTTCCCCTGTGCTATTTACCGTGGATCCAGTACTCAGAATGCTACAGGCAGCTCTAAGATACAGGGCTGCAGTGTGCTAGTTTTTATCAACTGGACTGACTTCAGTAGGAATTAGGGAGGAATACTCAGCACCTTTAAAAAGGTTCTCAGCACTGCATAACAGAATACATCCCCTTATCAGCTGCATTTTTTCAAAGAGGTATAAACAAACTGAAAAATTTTACAACTTTACTTCCCTGCCAGTTTAATCCTTTCACCTTCCAATTTCTGGCTGCTGCCTGTGCATGTGCATTTATTCACATTACACTTGGCACTTCCCATGTGAAAATTGTTCTGGGTTAGATGAGTTTTCAAATATGCAATGACTTTCAATCTAAGTGCTTCTTTCCTAGCCTTGGAAAATATGTGTTTGTTATGGTAACAGCTATGTTGTGTTTGTCTCCAAATAGGGAAAAAAAACCCTCTTTCAGTCCATGGGCAACTCTCTTTCTACAAATTTCCACAAGTTAGGATTTTCTACACAAAACTGCTGTACTTTTAATTCATACTCTGTCTTAAAATAAATAAATTTTGTGTTTGTGCAAATCCCAATTCAGAGCAATGTGCAGGCTGTTATAAGATTGATGGCTGTCCTGATTTTTTTAGATAATACTTTGCCTGTATACACTATTTTTTAAAATTGTAGATGGAGCTTTTAAGGTAACAATACCTGTGGTTTAGTTTAATTATTTTTAATTGGATTGTATTATGATGATATTTGAAAGACAAGTTTTCCCTAGAGTACAAAGCAGGAACTCGTACAGAAATAAGGCTCCGACATACTGTGTGTTATTGAAGAAGTGACTTGATATATTAATACAGTTGGCCTTTTTTCAATTAGTAATATAATATTCTTATATAAAAGGAGATACATTTAGTAAGCTCATTTTTGATATTACTACAGTATGTAAATATGGTGTGTAGTGTGTTGATCTTGCAGACTCTGTTGAGTTTGTATTGAGAAAGGTGCCTGTCGACAATTCCCTGCTCCGCATTACCTAACAAAGACCCCATGAGAAATTGAGAAACTTGTGAGTGAACTCTACTGCCCTCTCCTGGAAACAAAACAATTAAAACGTAGGTTCACAGGAAGCTTTGCTGGTGGAACGCATTTGGATTAGCAAGAGCGTTGTTTGTTAGTATTTTAGCAGCACTGGTTCAAACACTTTGACCCTAGTATATACAACAGACTACTTCAAATCTGACTTGATCTCAAGCCATGCTTTAAATCTCTTTTTAATATAAGATCTATTTGTGTGCAAAACTGTAGATCATATCTCATTTATTGGGGGGTACGGAAGTGTCCTTCAAAAATATTTTATACTTGAATGATTTAAAATATTCTTTCTCATAAGATTGTGTGCATACAGTTTTAATTAGCACAGCCAGGAGTTTTTGCAATCACAAATAGTGCATTCCTGTACTGTCAAAGAGAAAGTATGAGGCTTATTTTATAAGTGATCAGAAGATCTTGCAACCACTGCAGATTTCTGAAGTATGGCAGATGTAATAATTCTCATCATTAGAATTAGTAATTTACAAAAGTATTTGGCTTGTGCTTTGTGGCCTAGTTATTTGTGTATGTGAAAAAGGAAATTGATAACAAAAGCTTTGCAGAAAGACATACACTCATAAACAAACAGACATGCTTTAGTTAGCACAATGTGTATTGAAGTATTTATTTCTGGCTTCAAATTTTAGAACAATGCTAAAAATAACACACTGAGAACCGTCTGTTTTATTTCCTTACGGTGCCTCTGAAGAGCTTTCAGAATTTTCCTGACTATCCAGTGCATAGTGGATGCTGATTTTGCACAGAGGTTCTCATTTCCTAATGCCAGCCTGTGGTTAAAAGCAAATTTCAGTTTTACTATTAGAAACATGCTTAGGAAAGTGGTCACACTGAAAAAAAAATCAGAAACATTATGGAAGAAAAGCATCAATCATGCAATTTAGTATTTCTAAAATATTTTTATACCATTTTTCCATTTGTAGGCACCATTACCAGAACAAGAAGGACCATCTGCTGGTACAGTGGGAACATTTGAACTCATGAGCTCCAAAGACTTAGCATATCAGATGACAATTTATGACTGGGAGCTCTTCAACTGTGTGCATGAGGTATGAGAAACTATATTCAGCAGAACAGAATCTGTTTAGAAAATATTTAGTTGTACGTTGCAGGTTTGTGCATTATTTGCAAAACTTTCTCTAAGCTTGATTTTCAAAAATACTACAATAAAGCCACCTACAAATTTTTAAAGTATAGGGCATTCTTAATTTATAGACAAAATGCAAAAATAAAATCAAACTTCTCCTGAACATGTGCTGCTTATCGAATTACTTTATATGTTTTAAGGTATTAAGCTATTTATACATAGTCTGTAGTTATGCTTTCAGTATGCCTCACCTATTGTGTACTGGATTTGCAGCCTGAATCCTTGTCATGTGTACAGCAGTAAACATAAACTGCAGAGCAAGTTTCAGGCTAGATACTTACCTGGTCATTCTTAGCCTCTTTCCTCTGTCCAAAAGATGAGATTTCTAAAAAAAAAAAAAAAGTAATCCCAAACTGTTTTCTTTTTCCTAGATGGAATTGATCTATCACACTTTTGGAAGGCACAATTTTAAAAAGACCACAGCAAATCTGGACTTGTTTTTAAGAAGATTTAATGAAATTCAGTTCTGGGTGGTCACTGAGATTTGTCTTTGCTCTCAACTCAGCAAGCGTGTTCAGCTGTTAAAGAAGTATATTAAGATAGCAGCCCAGTAAGTATACAGTCATCTATGAGCTGGAAATGAGGTCAATTTGTTGTTGTTTTTCTCTTTTTTATTTTCAGATAGCCACAGATAGTACAGGTTAAAACCTTCTCTGTTTGGTAATTCTGTCCATTTCCTTATAGGGCTGTATAGAACCTTGTTAATATATATTCTTCTTTCCTGTCCTGCTCTCCATTGCTTCTTGATCTGTGATCTCCTAGGGCCATGTTTTCACATCAAAATTGTGAGTAAATTATTTCAGTTCATTAGGAGAATCCTTCATTTACCCTTACATGCATTAGCAAATATTAATATGCAAATTAGTAAATATTAACAAAACTGAGCCTTGATTTTCCTGAGAACAGAAATATTTCTGGTGCTGTTCGGGAAAGCTTTTCTCAGAATTGCCCTGAGAGGTGAGAGCAAAGAGATGTAGTATGGAGATAACAAGGCTCATGTTACCTTCAGTCTGCTTGGGATATTTTTCTAATACTTTTGTTTAAAAATGCAACAGTATGAATGTCCTTTTTTGTTACTAACTGCTGGATCTGAGGTTGGATAGCAGGCAATTCTTGCTGTCTTCTATTCTTTTATTAATATTAAAACTTAAACTCTTTGGAGCCTTCATGCCGAAGATGTCGGCCTTGACTCCTTATCACTGAAGTGAAGGGCAAGGGAGTGACTGACTTCAGAGGGAGCAGGGGCATGCCCTGCCCTGCACAGCTACAGTTTTTCATCGCTACCTTTTTGCATCATTACATGTACTTGTGTGAAGGGAGATATTACTGTCTTCCTTGGCTTCCTTCAGAGGAATTCCTTCTCCCAATGAATAATCCTGATAATTCAGAGTTCACACCGAAGCTCTGCGCCGGCGTGGCTCCCTGCTCCTGCGCGAGTCCGGCCTTCCTTCTGGGAACTGCTCTGGGCCCCTGGTTGGATTATGGTTGGTTGAAGCTGAAGATTTTTAAAGTGTAGCGGTGGGCATGCAGGATCAGGTTTATATTCAGAACAGAGGACAGAATTTACCTCTGGTTTCTAAAAATACAGGCCGGGCATATTCCATTATGTCATCCTGCCGACAGAGCGGGAGGCGCGCGGGCTGTGTCCAGGAGAGGGCACTGGCACCCGTGCACAGACGCCTCGGGGTCTGTTCTGACTCGGAGGCGTGAAATGGGAAAATGTTGAAATGTGGTAAATTAGGATACAAAAGTGATTTTCATAAACACTTGAAATCAAGTATCCTAAAAATTGCAGTTAACTATCTCCTTAATAAACCGCCCGAGCCCGTGGGTTCCTCAGCGTCATGGGTTCAAACCTATGCTATTTACAACAGCCTGACAACCTCCTGTTTACTTCCATGTTTCTGGTATCACTACAATGCTAAAAATAAGTAGCTAAAAGCAGCCTGCTCTGCTGAGTCTTCTTTGTCTCCTAAAAGCAGAGAAATACGAAGCACAAGATCTTCCTCTGCACAGAGCGAGCGGGCAGGTTTAATTGCAGCCGCTGGCAAGGCGCGGGGAAGTTTTGCCAGGCTGCTGCCCTCTGTGCGGTGCTGCCATGGTAACAGGTGCTACAGCAGGCGGTAAAACAAACACAGAGTGCACCCAACTTAGAGGGGAGAAAAAGCCAAGGAATTGGATCAAAAGATGCGGGCCCAGGCCTTGAAGCAATATCTTTGAGGAAGTTTTGCTTGTGAAGATCCTTGAGACCTAATGAGAACTTTACCCTACCTGGAAGTACTAGACTCATTAGAAAAGTGTTCGGGGAGAGCAGCTCAGTGCTCCACTATTAATCTTCAGCATGACTGCTGGTAACAAGATGCCTTGCACGTCCCAGTTTTCAAAGATAACTGTTACTGAGAACCCTGTTTCAGTTGTGTGACTGGGGCCTCGGACACCACCACATTTTGTGTCTGCCACCCCACGCACCCTGTGATGTGTGCTCCCTGTCTGTGAGGGCAAGCACAAGGCCAAGTGCTGGCTCCGAGTGCTGTGCACGTGTGCTTTCAGTTCCAGGAGCCATTGTTGCCCTTGCATTTGCTGGGAAAGGATGTAGAGAGTACCAGGTTCATCTCTTTTCTGCAGCCATTGTAGGATTAAACTTTCAAACAAAGGGGAGAGGTGAACTGTATTTCCCACAGTGAGCTCTTGCCTTATTAATTGTATTAGAAAGGCGTTCTAGGATGTACTTGCACACACTCGTATAGATATCCGCAAACCCAGTTTCCATATATTTCCTCTTTGCAGATATACCCGCAGGCTATTCAGATGCCTTCTTGTGTGTCACTATACTGAGACACTTTCATTCAGTTGTTGGAAATCATTCTTTCCATACACATGCATATGTTATAAGCCCAAGGAGCCTGCAAGAAATTTTTGAAGGGCATGTGTTTACACAGAGAAAATGCCAGGATGAATATGCTCAAGTTAAGTACCAAGGCATTTTGACCACAGGTGTGTCTGTGTTGGAGACAAGAGTGTGTACATATTTGTGTGTGTTCACAATTTATATTAACAGGAAGATTTTTCCAGGACAGTCCATTTTAGGAGGCAGAAGGACCCCTGCTCTAAGCACACTGTGGTGCTTTAGAGGATCCACTTTCAGACACTTTACAGGCAGCACATATGCAGTGGAGCCATGCAGCACTGTTTCTGCTACCTTCCAGTGGTCCTCTGTCTGGAAATGAGTGATTTAGTGTAGAGTCTGTAGAATTTACAGAGTATTTGGTGTGGAATTTCATACATCTACCTGGATTTTAGCAGGGACTTTGTCAAATTACATTGCTTAACAGGGTATTTGGGAAAACTTTTCCTTTTTAAAATGAAGTATAAATTCAAATTACATATTGCAGGTACATTTGCAGCTGCCTATTACGTTTGAGCACTACTGCTGTGTGGTACTAATTATTTTTACTGTGCCACAATTTATTCTCAATGTCACGGGCTGTAGACAGATATCCCTTTCTGGATTTAGTTGTGCCTGGGGAAGAGGTTATCACTGACAGCCTATCCTGGCTGCTTTTCATCCTTGTCTCCACTCAGATCCACTAACAAGGCACTCCCTGACCTGCTCTAGTCAGAATAAGTTGGGGTAGCTTTAGCATTTCAGCTTATCTTCGCTAACCTTGCTCACTGTCCCCAATCTGATGTGGAAGAATTTGTATGAGCAGCTCTGCCAGAAGATCTGAAGGGGCAGCAGTCTCCAACAGACAGACCATCAAATGGGAGAGATAATTTTTTCATGCACTCAGTGTTCACACAGTGCAGACACAAGTGAGGCCGAGATCTAAAGGACTCACCCACTCAATACATTGAGTCTGGTGAAATGGAGGGACAGAAAGAACAGAATAACAATAGGGTGATGCGGCAATTATGGAGTCAGACAGTGGGATGTGATAATTGTACTAATTTTGTCCAGAGCTGAGGATACTGCAGAGGAGCTAAGAGCTTCAGTGATTAATTAAAAAATCTGTCTGAGAATCATAGCTCGAATCTTGTGAAAGTTTTCTTGGCAAACAGCAAAAGAAGCAGAGACTGAGGTTCTGAAATCAGATGTTGGCAAATCAGTTGTGAAAAACAGCAAATTATTTGCAGGAACCTAGTGAGATACAGATTTATGAGTTGTAGGCTTTGTTCTCTCTCTTCCCTTCCCATTGAGTCAATGAGCCACCTAATGCAGTCCCAGCTGAGCAGTTGTGTGGGCTGTTCCTGTCACATTGTTCTACTCTTGCATATGATGTATTGAATCTCCCATAATACTCAGTTATGTGTTCCAATTTTTCCTGATTGGTAACGAAAGTTCTCTTTTGCATTAGGGATGCAGCGTGACCTAGAGCTCCTAGTGCCCAGGACCTCTTTAATGGTGCTGGAAGCAAATGGCTGTTCTTTGCTTGAAACATCCTAAAGGGTTCCAGAGTCTAAAAGTACTAGTTAGAAGTCACATACAGTGAGAGAGGTCACTGGCACACAGGCATCTCTGCACAGCTGCTCTTCTGCCTTTAAAAAGACTTGGTGCCCCTGTAAACTGCGATGAGGATTGTCTGGGGCCAGCTTCCAGCATTCAGTAGCTGTCCAGAAGCTGTCAGCAAGTTCTGCAGCAAACGAGGTTGTAAACCAGTTGCTTCCCCTGTTTCTGGTATTTCCTGGAACTGAATTGAGCCCAGTTTCAGGACTGTGTTTCTGGGTGAGGAGGAACTTCAAAGACTCCTTTAATGTCCTTGCAGAAGCTGGCACCCAGTGAAATAGAAGCAGGAGGTCATTTTAGGAGGGAGGGGAAAGGAGTCTCCAGAGTGCAGTGAATTACTCACACACAGGTGAAGCGGTGTGCCGCAGGCGTGTGGGCCAGGGCTGTCCACATTCAGTCACATCTAGGCTAGATGCCTGGGTTCAGCTCTCTTGAGGTTGTCATGTGTACTTCTGCCCTGACCGATGTATACAACTTAATACCTGGCCCTTTGTTGTTTCAGCTGTAAAGAATACAAAAATCTGAATTCCTTTTTTGCTATTATTATGGGACTGAGTAATGTTGCTGTGAGCCGTCTCTCGTTAACATGGGAGGTAAGTCTTAGCTAAAATCCAATTCCAATAAGTTTGACTGGGATTTGTGCTTTTAGTTAGTGAAAACATGACTTGGGCCTTTATTATTGACAAAACTAGATCTATTAATTCAACTCCCGAGCAAAAGCCTTTAGTTAAAGCTGACAATTTTTATTAGTAAGGCAGCGTACCCATAGATGTGTTGAATACTCACAACTGTTTAACACAAATGACAACAGCAGGTTTTATTGATAAGCTAAACTGCCCAACAGGATGAGCAAGTTAGCCAGTTAATCTCTTACATCAGCCCATCCTCTGACTTTACCGATCATTTAGAGAGATCACCCCACAGATACTTCTCTAAAATCCATCTTCTGTTTGTACATATTATTTTCTGATCTCCATATGGACTCCGTTGCCCTATTAAAATGTGGGTTTGTCCTAACCAGTTCTGGTTTTCTCTCTGACGGGAATTCCCCTGCTTACTATCAGCTTGGCTTCATTCTCAGAGCTTCCACCTTTTTCTGTGGCTTTGCTCTTTTGTTTGTGAGTATATAAAAAGGGTGCAATATCCAGCAGGGTGAGGTAGTAAGCACATGTAACCACTAAGAACATACTGGTTGTCAAAAGCAGTACAGATTTGAATGTGCATGGATTTTGTTCATTAGAAATTCAAAATAGTTAGCGCGACTGAGGTCATTGATGCTAAAAGTGCTCTGAAATAGGAGGTCAGACTAACACATCTGAGAAGACACCAGTATAGTTTTCAAAAGTACATGCTGCAAGTGGTGTATACAATCAGTGCTAAATGCAAAAATTTGCAGATCAGTTTCTCAAAATAATGACGCTTCATTTGTGGCTACTGAGAGGAATAGTTGGGAGAGCTGAGACAGTACAGGAGTAGTATGAAGAGAGAAGAGGGAACTGAATGCGTGTACTATGTACAGCAATCTGAAATGGGCACAGGGTCTGAGCTGGAGAGACACAGGTCATTTGTAGGTGTGGGGCATGAACCTGAGTTCAGGGAAATGTTATCACGCTCTGGTTCTGTAGGGCACTTGCTTTATAAAGAGAATCTCTGCACCTTGATTTTTAGTCAGCTATATATATAGAATATACTTAGAAAAAAACGTACCAAGACCTGATTTTTGCTGTATTATCACACATTTACATTAGTAGCATGCACAAATTAGACATTTCCAGGTGCAAATGTCCAATTATACCACTTATTTCACAAATACCTAATCTGCATGCATATGCAAACTAGGCACACAGTTGTTCACACACATCATTAAAAATTAGGCCCTTGCTGTGGCACAGTGTAAATATCTTGCTAGGGTACACACTCCAAATGTAGAAAGTATTGCAAAAAATTATTTCTGCACTATAAAGTCTCTATTGATTTTTAATGTTACCCGCTGCCCGTAGTAGTCTGATTTAACTTCTTATTAAAACTGGAGAGCTGGCATATTCTGAGTGTGCATAAAACATTATTGTGATCTCTGAAACTAATTAATGTATCTTATAGTCTTTATAGTCAAATTATTTAATATGTATTTATAACATAAGGAGGAAAGAAGATATTTAGTAAAGCCCATCTTAGCCCAGTCACTGCATTATCAACTGACTGTGATTTATTTGTGTAGGTATTGTGGACTGATAAACTATTCATTAATTTATACCCCAGAAAGCAGTAGAGGCCCTTGGCTGCTGGGCTGATCAAGAATTTGAGCAATAGTTTGTGATACATCAGCATGACCAAAAAAAAAACCTCCTGGAAATGCCCAGGCATGGATTTGAATGCTGCAAGGGCAGTTCATCATAGGTATGAATAATTAAGCTGAGCTACCCCTACGCAAGCTGTGTGTTAATTATATTTTCAGATAAGCTATAATCAGGAATGTCTTGAAACCATTGCCTTGAACTTTCACATACATTCTGAATTTAGTGATTGCAATGTGAACCAAACAAAAATCTGAATCTAAACATCCTGAAGGAGTAAATTCAAGTTGGGGTTTAAATCAGGATCCAGGTTTCATGGCGGGTCCCGTCTCTATTTATAATCTGGTTGCTAGGAGACCCGTTGTATTTTAGATTAGCACATTGTTAGAAATATCTGGCAAACAGAGCACTTTCCTGACTTAGGGCGTTGTAGAAAGAACTAGCATCTACAGTAGAATTACCGCACAAATTGGATTTAATTAAGGTTTGCTATTTTTGTTTTTATTAACAGAAACTTCCAAGCAAGTTCAAGAAGATCTATGCAGAATTTGAAAGCTTAATGGTGAATAGCAATAGATCCCTTATTCTATGCACAATCTGAGCTAATTCAGTTTCTGAGTAACTGATTTGAATTCCTTGATTCAGAACATTTTATATGTCCTTGTTTGACTTTAAGAAGTTTATGATCCCATTTTAGAGCTGCTAAAACAAGTATGTATGACTAATAAATTATACTCTTAGGAACCTACTCTGAGAGAACTTATGTACCACTCAAAGTTAATCTGGGAACTCAGAAAAGCTTTATCACATGTTTTCCAATAGTACATATGGGAAATTATATTTTCCAACCTGGATTTTTCCAGGCAATACATTTTAGTGTTACAACATATGCAAAACTGGATCTGCAGTTGCAAGGAGGGAGAAAAAATGTGTAGTTCCTTTTATGAACAATTTTTTTGAAATTATATCTTATTTTGCTATTTGGTATGAAAAATGTTTGTGTTTAGCGGCTGCATTCTCATCATGTGAGCTGTATGGGAGAATGAGAAAAGGTGTCTTGGTTTTCAGAAGCACTTTTAAAGCCACAGGAGAAAATAATTATTTTAATAAGTGCCATGATATCTAAATGAATGCATAGTGTCTCAATACATATAGTAATACATATTAGCAATTATTTTATTTCTCTTTTTTCTTAAGGACCCATCAAGAAACCATAGGGCCTATAGACTAACTGTAACTAAATTGGACCCTCCAATAATCCCTTTCATGCCACTACTTATAAAAGGTAAACTTGGATGTTACCAGAATTATTAACTTGAAAGCTATTTGTCAAATATTTGAAGAATAGCAGCAAGAAAAAGCAAAAATCAATCTCAGCGTGAGGTATGATCTTTTTCCATTATAAAAAGCATGACACAGAGACAAGAAAAACTGCTTTAGTACACCTGAGTTACATACCTCAATTTTAGTAGTCTCGGAAATGCTGCAAATTAAAAAATAAATGTTTTACTTTCATAGCTGCTTTGGTTTTTGTAAGGGATAGATAAAACATTCTGCTGTTTTGTGTGGCCATGATTCAGTAATGTGCTTTCATGTGGCTTTTATTTCTGTACAGACATGACATTTACTCATGAGGGAAACAAGACATTCACTGACAATCTAGTAAACTTCGAAAAAATGGTACGTATGACATTTGAAATTAAAATTTAAAAAGACCTCCCTATTCATCTCTTCAAGAGTGAGCTTCTCAACAATGACTTCCAGTGCTAGAGAAGCTGAAGGCAGGACCAAGAGCTGGCAAAAACAGTCTGCCTTGTGCACAGTGCCTGGGACCTCTGGGTTTCTGGGAATCCTCACAGAGGTGGAGAAGCAACTGCCCACTGAGCCATGCACAGACAGAATGTTTCCTGGGAGAGGCAGCAGCAGTGACAGGAAGCAGAGCTGTTAGAGACAATTTTTAACAGCCAGTTTGGGACCAAGCTGTGATTTTAACTGCTGTTCCTTCAAACAGGACTGAACTGCCTCAGGCTGGGATAGTTCTGCATTGCTCCTCAGAGAATGAAAGGACCTTTAATGCAGAACATTCACAACATCTTATTTTCTTCTTTCCTTTAACAACTCAAAGAACATAGAAGGTTAGATTATACTCAGATTTGACTTATTTTAAATCCTGCACCTAAGATCTCATAATTTCAAACACCGTTGTTTAAAACTGCAGGCAGGCAACTTCCCATGTCAGAAATCTCAACTGAAACTCAGGTTTCTCAGCAGTAAGAAGCTATTTTCTTGGTTGCTCAGGCCATGTTCTTAATTAACTTGGTTAATGACACCTACATCTGAGAACCAGGGTTAGCCAAACCCAGTTATGAGCAGCTGCACTGCAAAACCAAACCTGACTGACTGTTTCTGCAGTAAAGCTCCATTCAGCAGCCATGCTAGAACATATCTACTCTGTCACCTGTACCTGCTTATTCTTAGTGCTACAGTAACCAGAACCACTCCATCGTTATTTCCACTGCACTATGGAGGAGCTGAGCACTGATACCACAGAGTGGAAGAGAAGAGGACTTTCAGCTCTTTAGAAAACGTCACAGAAGAACGATAATCATTCTGAGTGAAGTCTTCTCTTAGATTTTAGTCTGTAGCTCCAGGACAGCCTCTGTCTTAGGGTGAAAATACCTCTCTACTAAGCTGAGACTTTTTTGTGGGCAAATGATAGTGCTAATGCCTGAGTAAGGGCCTGGCCTCACTTTGAAATGTAGACTGTTACCAACTCCTTCCAAAGGCCTTCAGCCTTCTACCTGCAGAAAAGGACTTTTTCCTGGACTGCTTGTTCTAATTACGTAGATAAATGTGTATATTTTAGTGTAGATAGTAAATACTTCAGGGAACACAAAGAGATCTCAGACTTGGCTGGAGCACCTCCAAACCAGGAAGGATGGCAGCTGCATTGCTATAGCCATGGCTTTGTGGCTGGCTCCATGTTCTCCACCTCACCTGGCCTACTTACACGTCCTGAGCCAGAAGAGCCAGTACATCCCGTATGCCTCAGGCTCTTCTTTACACCTGGTTACATGTAAAAGCCATTACAGGAGGCAGGAGCTCTCCTGTGAGCTATTGCCCATAGACAGAAGCTCAATCCAAGCTTGTCATTTAGAAATGGTTCTGCATCACTCGATACCACAGTTTGACTCTCCCAAGGCCAAGAGTGAATTTTATAGCAGCTCACACTGATCTATATCTAGGCTGCTGCAGGTCTGCCCTTTTCACCCTAGTCTGCACATTGCCTTATCTTCAGAAGTGTGTTATCTCCAGAACATGGATTTACTAGTAGCACCCAAAAGTTTTAAATAAAATTTTATACTGCATGAATGTAGTATCACCCATTTAGATCAGTAATCTGAGCTTTGAGCATTTCCTTTAGGAGGGGAAAGTGAAGATCAATTAATGTATTTTTGATGCTATATATTTTTCAAAGAATCAATATAATGTCTCATGTTCCTTGACACAACAGAAAGGGAAACTTTCTCCTTTCTCAGTATTTAAACCTTTTTTTAGTTAGTGCTCTACCTAAAAGCTCACTCTCTTTTTCTACAGGCCTCAGTACAAGTATATCTTTCGTGTTTTTAATGTTCTTCCCTGGCTATTCTGCATGCTTCTGTGGTGTTTGTACTGCTTCTCTCATCCTATACTTCTTCAAAGCAACATGTATTGAGATTCCACCCACATAATTCATTCAAATCCTAATGTGGACCTGGCAGTTTTTAGCTTTTTGCACGTGTCATCAGGTCAAGCAGAGAAGAAAAGCCCACTGTTAAATCTCAGGCACTACCGCCTACTTGCGTTAAGCTTACAACTGTCATATCCACACATAATTGCCAGATATTAACTAGTGAAGACAAGGCCACTCAGCCAGGTAATTCAGAGATAAATTCAGCTCTCTTTTACATAAATATAAACTCAAGGTAAATCTGTGATGTTGTTCTGCCATTTTCAGGAGAAAAGCAGAAAGCAGATTTCCTCACAGGAATACTGTCCTGCCATTTATTGTTTCTGCCTGTTTGTTCTGCTGCATGATGTTCTGTCACAAGCAGATGGAGATCCCTCTGAATATTGCTGGAGCCACTCTATTACTGATCTGTCTAAAACATCTTTGTTCTTTGGAAAATTATTTCCCTTGATCTGTCCTAACTTTGATGCTTGCTGGAGTTTATGAATAAAAATATCTGGATAGTTGCCACTAGTGATGACATTTGCCACTGGAGGAGGTGGGTCCCTCTGTCTCTCGTGTAAGCACAGTGATGAAACTGAGAACAGTGTCTGGCATCGTGTCTACATTCTCACCACAGAGCTCTGATCCCGACAGCTGATGTGCTGCTGACAACTTTATTCCTGTAACTGGCAGCCAAAAGTAGAAGTTTGATCTAGTGGCATCTCTTCAGCTGAACCAGCTTCCTTTAAATCTTTTATGTTTTCTGATGTTTCTGTTATTATTTATATTAAATGATGCATCTTAAAACAGGCAGGAGCTGTCAGACAGTGTCTGAGCCAGAAGTTCCCGGAGTGCCAGGAACAGTGAGGCCTGGTTTCCTAAACGTTTGTGTTTCATGGCTGCCTAAGCTTTGCTCAGAGCTTTTCTCGTGGCTGGGGCATGTGTAGTTTCTTCATGGCTGGGGAATTCTGTGTGAATAGGCTTTTGTCATAACATAGGAACTTGCACTACAGCCTCTTCCCTGAAGAGGCAGGAGAAGAGGGCACCTAATGATCTTTCTCTTGTCCACAGCCATCTATTTTCATAGAAAATTGTCAGGAGCTTTCTTATGTTTGAAAACTCCGGGTTCTTTTTTCAAATTTGGCAAAATTATCTGGAGAAGGGAAAAACAGACAGATGGTGTTAAACCACATTACCCTAGGTTTTTTTAGCAAGTCAAGCTAAAAAGGAAAGGAGTCATTTTTTTTTCCTGCTACACGTTACTATAAATCACAGAATCACAGAATGTTAG